>NC_092711.1:21111794-21347794 GCF_047496885.1 Scyliorhinus torazame
TCGGTGTGGGGGGATTCGCCCTCTCCATCTCTCTCGGTGTGGGGGGATTCCCCCCTCCATCTCTCTCGGTGTGGGGGGATTCCCCCCCTCCATCTCTCTCGGTGGTGGGGGGGGGGTTCCCCTCTCCATCTCTCTCGGTGGGGGGGGGGTTCCCCCACTCCATCTCTCTCGGTGGGGTGGGGGTTCCCCCCTCTCCATCCCTCTCGGTGGGGGGGGTCCCCCCTCTCCATCCCTCTCGGTGGGGGGGGGGTTCCCCCCACTCCACAACTCTCGATGGGGGGGATTCCCCCTCCATCTCTCTCGGTGTGGGGGGATTCGCCCTCTCCATCTCTCTCGGTGTGGGGGGATTCCCCCCCCTCCATCTCTCGGTGGTGGGGGGGGGTTCCCCTCTCCATCTCTCTCGGTGTGGGGGGATTCCCCCCCTCCATCTCTCTCGGTGGTGGGGGGGGTTTCCCCTCTCCATCTCTCTCGGTGGGGGGGAGGAGGGGGGTTCCCCCACTCCATCTCTCTCGGTGGGGTGGGGGTTCCCCCCTCTCCATCCCTCTCGGTGGGGGGGTCCCCCCTCTCCATCTCTCTCGGTGGGGGGTCCCCCCTCTCCATCCCTCTCGGTGGGGTGGGGGTTCCCCCCTCTCCATCCCTCTCGGTGGGGGGGTCCCACCTCTCCATCTCTCTCGGTGGGGGGTCCCCCCTCTCCATCACTCTCGGTGGGGAGGTGGCTGTTCCCCCCTCTCCATCTCTCTCATAGAACATTACAACGCAGTACAGGCCCTTCGGCCCTCGATGTTGCGCCGACCTGTGAAACCACTCTGAAGCCCATCTACCCTATTCCCTTATCGTCCATATGTCTATCCAATGACCATTTGAATGCCCTTAGTGTTGGCGAGTCCACTACTGTTGCAGGCAGAGCATTCCACGCCCTTACTACTCTCTGAGTAAAGAACCTACCTCTGACATCTGTCTTATATCTATCTCCCCTCAATTTAAAGCTATGTCCCCTCGTGCTAGACATCACCATCCGAGGAAAAAGGCTCTCACTGTCCACCCTATCCAATCCTCTGATCACCTTGTATGCCTCAATTAAGTCACCTCTTAACTTTCTTCTCTCTAACGAAAACAGCCTCAAGTCCCTCAGCCTTTCCTCATAAGATCTTCCCTCCATAACCAGGCAACATTCTGGTAAATCTCCTCTGCACCCTTTCCAATGCTTCCACATCCTTCCTATAATGCGGCGACCAGAATTGCACGCAATACTCCAAATGCGGCCGCACCAGAGTTTTGTACAGCTGCAACATGACCTCATGGCTCCGAAATTCAGACACTCTACCAATAAAAGCTAACACACCGTACACCTTCTTAACAACCCTCTCAACCTGAGTGGCAACTTTCAGGGATCTATGTACATGGACACCGAGATCTCTCTGCTCATCCACACTGCGAAGAATCTTACCATTAGCCCAGTACGCTGTCTTCCTGTTATTCCTTCCTAAATGAATCACCTCACATGTTTCTGCATTAAACTCCATTTGCCACCTCTCAGCCCAGCGCTGCAGCTTATCTATGTCCCTCTGTAACTTGTAACATCCTTCCGCACTGTCCACAACTCCACCGACTTTAGTGTCATCTGCAAATTTATTCACCCATCCTTCTGCGCCCTCCTCCAGGTCATTTATAAAAATGACAAACAGCAGTGGCCCCAATACAGATCCTTGTGGTACACCACTAGTAACTGGACTCCAGTCTGAACACTTCCCATCAACCACCACCCTTTGTCTTCTTCCAGCTAGCCAATTTCTGATCCAAACTGCTAAATCTTCCTGAATCCCATGCTTCCGTATTTTCTGCAGTAGCCTACCGTGGGGAACCTTGTCAAACGCGTTACTGAAATCCATATACACCACATCAACTGCTTTACCCTCATCCACCTGTTTCTCACCTTCTCAAAGAACTCTATATGGTTTGTGAGGCACAACCGACCCTTCACAAAACCGTGTTGACTATGTCTAATCAAATTATTCCTTTCCAGATGATTATACACCCTATCTCTTAAAAACCTTTCCAAGATTTTGCCCACAACAGAAGTAAGGCTCACTGGTCTATATTTACCGGGGTTGTCTCTACTCCCCTTCTTGAACAAGGGGACAACATTTGCCAGAGAATCCTAGGATAAATCCCATCCGGCCCAGGGGACTTGTCTATTTTCACCCTTTCCAGAATTGCTAACACCTCCTCCTTAACCTCAAGTCCTCCTAGTCGAGTAGCCTGAAT
The DNA here is from genome assembly GCF_047496885.1 of Scyliorhinus torazame. NCBI lineage: Eukaryota > Metazoa > Chordata > Chondrichthyes > Carcharhiniformes > Scyliorhinidae > Scyliorhinus > Scyliorhinus torazame. The sequence goes on from NC_092711.1 coordinate 21,114,060, forward strand.
CTCAGTATTCTCCTCGTCAACATTGTCTTTTTCCTGTGTGAATAGTGATGAAAAATATTCGTATAGCACCTCGCCTATCTCCTCGGACTCCAAGCACAACTTCCCACTACTGTCCTTGACTGGCCCTACTCTTACCCTAGTCATTCTTTTATTCCTGACATATCTGTAGAAAGCTTTAGGGTTATCCTTAATCCTACCATCCAAAGACTTCTCATGTCCCCTTCTGGCTCTTCTTAGCTCCCTCTTTAGGTCCTTCCTAGCTAACTTGTAACTCTCGAGCGCCCTTACTGAACCTTCATGTCTCATCTTTACATAAGCCTCCTTCCTTCTTCCTCTAGACAAGTGTTTCAACTGCCTTAGTAAACCACGGTTCCCTTGCTCGACCACTTCCTCCCTGCCTGACAGGTACATACTTATCAAGGACACGCAGTAGCTGTTCTTTGAACAAGCTCCACATTTCCATTGTGCCCATCCCCTGCAGTTTTCCTCTCCATCTCTCTCGGTGGGGGAGTCCCCCCTCTCCATCTCTCTCCTTGGTGGTGTCCCCCCTCTCCATCTCTCTCGGTGGGGCAAAGTTCCCCCCTCTCCATCTCTCTCGGTGGAGGGAGGACCCCCTCTCCATCTCTCTCGGTGGGGGGGTCTCCATCTCCATCTCTCTCGCTGGGGGAGGACCCCCTCTCCATCTCTCTCGGCGGGGGGGGGGGGGGGGGTCCACCCTCTCCATCTCTCTCGGTGGAGGGGGAGTTCCCCCCTCTCCATCTCTCTCGGTGGGTGTGGGGGTTCCCGCCTCTCCATCTCTCTCGGTGGGGGGGGGGTCCCCCCTCTCCATCTCTCTCGGTGGGGGTGACCCCGTCTCCATCTCTCTCGGCGGGGGGGGGGGGGTCCACCCTCTCCATCTCTCTCGGTGGAGGGGGAGTTCTCCCCTCTCCATCTCTCTCGGTGGGGGCAAAGTTCCCCCCTCTCCATCACTCTCGGTGGAGGGGGGACCCCCTCTCCATCTCTCTCGGCGGGGGGGGGGGGGTGTCCACCCTCTCCATCTCTCTCGGTGGAGGGGGAGTTCCCCCCTCTCCATCTCTCTCGGTGGGTGTGGTGGTTCCCGCCTCTCCATCACTCTCGGTGGAGGGGGGACCCCCTCTCCATCTCTCTCGGCGGGGAGGGGGGGGGGTGTCCACCCTCTCCATCTCTCTCGGTGGAGGGGGAGTTCCCCCCTCTCCATCTCTCTCGGTGGGTGTGGGGGTTCCCGCCTCTCCATCTCTCTCGGTGGGGGGGTCCCCCTCTCCATCTCTCGCCGGGGGAGTCCCCCCTCTCCATCTCTCTCGGTGGTGGGGGGGGTCGCCCTCTCCTTCTCTCTCAGCGGGGGGGGGGGGTACACCCTCTCCATCTCTCTCGGTGGAGGGGGAGTTCTCCCCTCTCCATCTCTCTCGGTGGAGGGGGATTTCCCCCCTCTCCATCTCTCCCGGTGGGGGGGGGGGTTTCCACCCTCTCCATCTCTCTCTCGGTGGGGGGGTTCCCCCTTCTCCATCTCGCTTTGTGGGGGGGGGGGTCTCCTTCTCCATATCTCTCGGTGGGGGAGGAGGGGGGTTCCACCAACTCCATCTCTCTCTGTGTGGGGGGGGGGGGGGGTTACCCCTTCTCCATCTCGCTCGGTGGGGGGGGGGTCCTCTTCTCCATCTCTCTCGGTGGGGGAGGGGGTTCCCCTTCTCCATCTCTCTCGGTGGGGGGAGGCTGTTCTCCCCTCTCCATCTCTCTCGGTCTCTTCGTCTCTCCGTCTCTCTCTGGGACTCTGCCAAAACAAAATCCACAACCGGCAGTCGGCCATTAGTATGTCAGTTCACAATGGCCATTGTATGTCAGATCACGGTGGCCATTTTATGTCGGTTCACGGGAGCCATTTTATGTCAGTTCACAATAGCCATTTTATGTCAGTTAACAACGGACAGTTCATGTCAGGTCGCAATGGCCATTTTGTGTCAGTTCACAATGGACAGTTAATGTCAGTTCACGGGGGCCATTTTGTGTCAGGTCGCAATGGCCATTGTATGTCAGTTCAGAATGGCCATTTTATGTCAGTTCACGGTAGCCATTGTATGTCAGTTCACATTGGCCATTTATGTCAGTTCACAATGGCCATTTTATGTCAGTTCACATTGGCCATTTTATGTCAGTTCACGGGGGCCATTTTATTTCATTTCACGGTGGCCATTGTATGTCAGTTCACATTGGCCATTTTATGTCAGTTCACAGTGGCCATTTTATGTCAGTTCACAATGGCCATTTTATGTCAGTTCACAATGCCCATTTTATGTCAGTTCACAATGGCCATTTTATGTCGGTTCACGGGAGCCATTTTATGTCAGTTCACAATAGCCATTTTATGTCAGTTAACAATGGACAGTTCATGTCAGGTCGCAATGGCCATTTTGTGTCAGTTCACAATGGACAGTTAATGTCAGTTCACGGGGGCCATTTTGTGTCAGGTCGCAATGGCCATTGTATGTCAGTTCAGAATGGCCATTTTATGTCAGTTCACGGTAGCCATTGTATGTCAGTTCACATTGGCCATTTATGTCAGTTCACAATGGCCAATTTATGTCAGTTCACATTGGCCATTTTATGTCAGTTCACGGGGGCCATTTTATTTCATTTCACGGTGGCCATTGTATGTCAGTTCACATTGGCCATTTTATGTCAGTTCACAGTGTCCATTTTATGTCAGTTCACAATGGCCATTTTATGTCAGTTCACAATGCCCATTTTATATCAGTTCACAATGGCCATTTTATGTCAGTTCACGGTGGCCATTGTATGTCAGTTCACAATGGCCATTTTATGTCAATTTGCAATGGACATTTTTTGTCAGTTCACAATGGCCATTTTATGTAAGTTTGCAATGGCCATTTTATCTCAGTTGCGGTGGCCAGTTCATGTCGGTTCACGGGGGCCATTTTATGTCAGTTCACGGTGGCCATTTTATGTCAGTTCATGGGGGCCATTTTATGTCAGTTCATGGTGGCCATTGTATGTCAGTTCACAATGGCCATTTTATGTCAGTTTGAAATCGCCATTTTTTCTCAGTTGACGGTGGCCATTTTGTGTCAGGTCACGGTGGCCATTGTATGTCAGTTTACAATGGCCATTGCATGTCAGTTCACAATGGCCATTTTGTGTCAGTTTGCAATGGCCATTTTATCTCAGTTGCGGTGGCCAGTTCATGTCGGTTCACGGGGACCATTTTATGTCAGTTCACGGTGGCCATTTTATATCAGTTCACGGGGGCCATTTATGTCAGTTCATGGTGGCTATTGTATGTCAGTTCACAATGGCCATTTTATGTCAGTTCACGGTGGCCATTTTATCTCAGTTCACAGTGGCCATTTTATGTCAGTTCACGGGGGCCATTTTAGTCAGTCGGTGGGTGCCATTTTATGTCAGTACACGGTGGCCATTTTATGTCAGTTCACGGTGGTCATTTTATGTCGGTTGACGGGGGCCTTTTTATGTCTGCTCGCAATGGCCTTTTTATGTCAGTTCACGGCGGCCATTGTATGTCAGTTCACGGCAGCCATTTTATGTCAGTTCACGGTGTCCACTGTATGTCAGTTCACAATGGCAATTTTATGTCAGTTAACAATGGACAGTTCATGTCAGGTCGCAATGGCCATTTTGTGTCAGTTCACAATGGACAGTTAATGTCAGTTCACGGGGGCCATTTTGTGTCAGTTCACAATGGACAGTTAATGTCAGTTCACGGGGGCCATTTTGTGTCAGGTCGCAATGGCCATTGTATGTCAGTTCAGAATGGCCATTTTATGTCAGTTCACGGTAGCCATTGTATGTCAGTTCACATTGGCCATTTATGTCAGTTCACAATGGCCATTTTATGTCAGTTCACATTGGCCATTTTATGTCAGTTCACGGGGGCCATTTTATTTCATTTCACGGTGGCCATTGTATGTCAGTTCACATTGGCCATTTTATGTCAGTTCACAGTGTCCATTTTATGTCAGTTCACAATGGCCATTTTATGTCAGTTCACAATGCCCATTTTATATCAGTTCACAATGGCCATTTTATGTCAGTTCACGGTGGCCATTGTATGTCAGTTCACAATGGCCATTTTATGTCAATTTGCAATGGACATTTTTTGTCAGTTCACAATGGCCATTTTATGTAAGTTTGCAATGGCCATTTTATCTCAGTTGCGGTGGCCAGTTCATGTCGGTTCACGGGGGCCATTTTATGTCAGTTCACGGTGGCCATTTTATGTCAGTTCATGGGGGCCATTTTATGTCAGTTCATGGTGGCCATTGTATGTCAGTTCACAATGGCCATTTTATGTCAGTTTGAAATCGCCATTTTTTCTCAGTTGACGGTGGCCATTTTGTGTCAGGTCACGGTGGCCATTGTATGTCAGTTTACAATGGCCATTGCATGTCAGTTCACAATGGCCATTTTGTGTCAGTTTGCAATGGCCATTTTATCTCAGTTGCGGTGGCCAGTTCATGTCGGTTCACGGGGACCATTTTATGTCAGTTCACGGTGGCCATTTTATATCAGTTCACGGGGGCCATTTATGTCAGTTCATGGTGGCTATTGTATGTCAGTTCACAATGGCCATTTTATGTCAGTTCACGGTGGCCATTTTATCTCAGTTCACAGTGGCCATTTTATGTCAGTTCACGGGGGCCATTTTATTCAGTCGGTGGGTGCCATTTTATGTCAGTACACGGTGGCCATTTTATGTCAGTTCACGGTGGTCATTTTATGTCGGTTGACGGGGGCCTTTTTATGTCTGCTCGCAATGGCCTTTTTATGTCAGTTCACGGCGGCCATTGTATGTCAGTTCACGGCAGCCATTTTATGTCAGTTCACGGTGTCCACTGTATGTCAGTTCACAATGGCAATTTTATGTCAGTTCACAATGACCATTTTATGTCAGTTCACGGTGGCCATTGTATGTCAGTTCACAATGGCCATTTTATGTCAATTTGCAATGGCCATTTTATGTCAGTTCACGGTAGCCATTGTATGTCAGTTCACATTGGCCATTTATGTCAGTTCACAATGGCCATTTTATGTCAGGTCACAATGGCCATTTTATGTCAGTTCACGGGGGCCATTTTATTTCAGTTCACGGTGGCCATTGTATGTCAGTTCACATTGGCCATTTTATGTCAGTTCACAGTGGCCATTTTATGTCAGTTCACAATGGCCATTTTATGTCAGTTCACAATGCCCATTTTATGTCAGTTCACAATGACCATTTTATGTCAGTTCACGGTGGCCATTGTATGTCAGTTCACAATGGCCATTTTATGTCAATTTGCAATGGACATTTTTTGTCAGTTCACAATGGCCATTTTATGTCAGTTTGCAATGGCCATTTTATCTCAGTTGCGGTGGCCAGTTCATGTCGGTTCACGGGGGCCAATTTATGTCAGTTCACGGTGGCCATTTTATGTCAGTTCATGGGGGCCATTTTATGTCAGTTCATGGTGGCCATTGTATGTCAGTTCACAATGGCCATTGTATGTCAGTTCATAATGGCCATTTTATGTCAGTTTGCAATGGCCATTTTCTCTCATTTGACGGTGGCCATTTTGTGTCAGTTCACGGTGGCCATTGTATGTCAGTTTACAATGGCCATTGCATGTCAGTTCACAATGGCCATTTTGTGTCAGTTTGCAATGGCCATTTTATCTCAGTTGCGGTGGCCAGTTCATGTCGGTTCACGGGGACCATTTTATGTCAGTTCACGGTCGCCATTTTATATCAGTTCACGGGGGCCATTTATGTCAGTTCATGGTGGCTATTGTATGTCAGTTCACAATGGCCATTTTATGTCAGTTCACGGTGGCCATTTTATCTCAGTTCACAGTGGCCATTTTATGTCAGTTCACGGGGGCCATTTTATTCAGTCGATGGGTGCCATTTTATGTCAGTACACGGTGGCCATTTTATGTCAGTTCACGGTGGTCATTTTATGTCGGTTGACGGGGGCCTTTTTATGTCTGCTCGCAATGGCCATTTTATGTCAGTTCACGGCGGCCATTGTATGTCAGTTCACGGCAGCCACTTTATGTCAGATCACGGTGCCCACTGTATGTCAGTTCACAATGGCCATTTTATGTCAGTTCACAATGACCATTTTATGTCAGTTCACGGTGGCCATTGTATGTCAGTTCACAATGCCCATTTTATGTCAATTTGCAATGGCCATTTTATGTCAGTTCACGGTGGCCATTGTATGTCCGTTCACAATGGCCATTTTATGTCAGTTTGCAATGGCCATTTTATGTCAGTTCACGGTGGCCATTGTATGTCCGTTCACAATGGCCATTTTTAATCAGATTGCAATGGCCATTTTATCTCAGTTGTGGTGGCCAGTTCATGTCGGTTCACGGGGGCCATTTTATGTCAATTCACGGTGGCCATTTTATGTCAGTTCACGGGGGCCATTTTATGTCAGTTCATGGTGGCTATTGTATGTCAGTTCACAATGGCCATTTTATTTCAGTTCACGGTGGCCATTTTATCTCAGTTCAAAGTGGCCATTTTATGTCAGTTCACGGGGGCCTTTTTATGTCAGGTCGCAATGGCCATTTTATGTCAGTTCACAATGGCTATTTTATGTCAGTTCATGGTGGCCATTGTATGTCAGTTCACAATGGCCATTTTATGTCAGTTCACAATGGCCATTTTATGTCAGTTTGCCATGACCATTTTTCTTCAGTTGACGGTGGCCATTTTATGTCAGTTCACAGTTGCCATTTTATGTCAGTTCACGGGGTCCATTTTAAGACAGTTCACAATGGTCATTTTATGTGAGTTCACAATGGCCATTTTATGTCAGTTCACGGTGGCCATTGTGAGTCAGTTCACAATGGCCATTTTTTGTCAGTTCACAATGGCCATTTTATGTCAGTTCATGGTGGCCATTGTATGTCAGTTCACAATGGCCATTGTATGTCAGTTCACAAAGGCCATTTTATGTCAGTGTGCAATGGCCATTTTTTATCAGTTGACGGTGGCCATTTTGTGTCAGTTCACGGTGGCCATTGCATGTCAGTTCACAATGGCCATTGTATGTCAGTTTACAATGGCCATTGCATGTCAGTTCACAATGGCCATTTTATGTCAGTTTGCAATGGCCATTTTATCTCAGTTGCGGTGGCCAGTATATGTCGGTTCACGGGGGCCATTTTATGTCAGTTCACGGTGGCCATTTTATGTCAGTTCACGGGGGCCATTTTATGTCAGTCCATGGTGGCCATTTATATGTCAGTTCACAATGGCCATTGTAAGTCAGTTCACAATCGCTATTTTGTGTCAGTTCACGGTGGCCATTGTATGTCAGTTTCCAATGGCCATTTTATGTCAGTTTGCAATGGCCAGTTTATCTCAGTTGCGGTGGCCAGTTCATGTCGGTTCACGGAGGCCATTTTATGTTTGTTCACGGTGGCCATTTTATGTCAGTTCAAGGAGGCCATTTTATTCAGTCAATGGGGGCCATTTTATATCAGTTTACGGTGGCCATTTTATGTCAGTTCACGGTGGTCATTTTATGTCGGTTCATGGCGGCAATTTTATGTCAGGTCACGGTGGCCATTGTATGTCAGTTTACAATGGCCATTTTATGTCAGTTTGCAATGGTCATTTTATCTCAGTTGCGGTGGCCAGTACATGTCGGTTCACGGGGGCCATTTTATGTCAGTTCACGGTGGCCATTTCATGTCAGTTCACAATGGCCGTTTTATGTCAGTTCACGGTGGCCATTGTATATCTGTTCACAATGCCATTTTATGTCAGTTCACGGGGTCCATTTTATGTCAGTACACGGTGGCCATTTTATGTCTGTTCACAATGGTCATTTTATGTCAGTTCACGGTGGCCATTGTATGTCAGTTCACAGTGGACATTTTATGTCAGTTCACGGTGCCCATTGTATGTCAGTTCACGGTGGTCATTTTATGTCTGTTCACAAGGGCCATTTAATGTCAGTTCATGGTTGCCTTTGTATGTCAGTTCACAATGGCCATTGTATGTCAGTTCACAGTGGACATTTTATGTCAGTTCATGGTGGCCATTGTATGTCAGTTCACAATGGCCATTGTATGTCAGTTCGCAATGGCCATTTTATGTCAGTTCACGGTGGCCATTGTATGTCAGTTCACAATGGCCACTGTATGTCAGTTCACAATGGCCATTGTATGTCAGTTCATAATGGCCATGTTATGTCAGTTTGCAATGGCCATTTTATCTCAGTTGCGGTGGGCAGGTCATGTCGGTTCACGGGGGCCATTTTATGTCAGTTCACGGTGGCCATTTTATGTCAGTTCACGGGTGCCATTTTATGTCAGTTCATGTTGGCCATTTTATCTCAGTTCACGGTAGCCATTTTATGTCAGTTCACGGGGGCCATTTTATTCAGTCGAAGGGGCCATTTTATGTCAGTACACGGTGGCCATTTTATGTCAGTTCATGGTGGTCATTTTATGTCGGTTGAAGGGGGCCGTTTTATGTCAGCTCGCAATGGACATTTTATGTCAGTTCACGGTGGCCATGTTATGTCCGTTCACGTTGGCCATTTTATGTCAGTTCACGGCAGCCATTTTATGTCAGTTCACGGTGGCCATTTTATGTCAGTTCACAATGGACAGTTTATGTCAGTTCAGAGCCATCCCACAGCCAGCACTGCCTGTGCTCCACCGACACAGCCATCACTGTCAGTGCTCCCCCCACACAGCCAGCACTGTCAGTGCTCCCCCCACACAGCCAGCACTGTCAGTGCTCCACCCACACTGCCATCACTGCCAGTGCCTCGTCACAACAGCCAGCATTGTCAGTGCTCCCACCACACAGCGAGCACTGTCAGTGCTCCCACCACACAGCCAGCACTGACAGGGCTCCCCCCACACAGCCAGCACTGTCAGTGCTCCCCCAAACATAGCCAGCACTGTCAGTGCTCCCCCACACATCCAGCACTGTCAGTGCTCCCACCACATAGCCAGCACTGTCAGTGTACCCCCACACAGCCAGCAATGCCAGTGCTCCCACCACACCGCCAGCACAGTCAGTGCTCCCCCCACACAGCCAGCACTGTCAGTGCTCCCCACACAGCCAGCACTATCAGTGCTCCCCCACACAGCCAGCAGTGTCAGTGCTCCCCCACAGCCAGCACTGTCAGTGCTCCCCACACAGCCAGCACTGTCAGTGCTCCCACCACACAGCCAGCACTGTCAGTGCTCCCTCCACACAGCCAGCACTGTCAGTGCTCCCCCCACACAGCCAGCACTGTCAGTGTTCCCCCCACACAGCCAGCACTGTCAGTGCTCCCCCCACAGCCAGCACTGTCAGTGCTCCCCCACACAGCCAGCACTGTCAGTGCTCCCACCACACAGCCAGCACTGTCAGTGCGCCCCACACAGCCAGCACCGTCAGTGCTCCCCACACAGCCAGCACTGCCAGTGCTCCCCCACACAGCCAGCACTGTCAGTGCTCCCACCACACAGCCAGCACTGTCAGTGCTCCCCCACACAGCCAGAACTGTCAGTGATCCCCCCACACAGCCAGCACTGTCAGTGCTCCCCCCACCCAGCCAGCACTGTCAGTGCTCCCCTCACACAGCCAGCACTGCCAGTGCACCCCCTACACAGCCAGCACTGTCAGTGCTCCCCTCACACAGCCAGCACTGTCAGTGCTCCCCCACAGAGCCAGCACTGTCAGTCCTCCACCCACACAGCTAGCACTGTCAGTGCTCCCACCACACAGCCAGCACTGTCAGTGCTCCACCACACATCCAGCACTGTCAGTGCTCCCACCACAAAGCCAGCACTGTCAGTGCTCCCCCACACAGCCAGCACTGTCAGTGCTCCCCCCAAATAGCCAGCACTGCCAGTGCTCCCCCCACACAGCCAGCACTGTCAGTGCTCCCCCACAGAGCCAGCACTGTCAGAGTTCGCCCCACGCAGCCAGCACTGTCAGTCCTCCCCCACACAGCCAGCACTTCCAGTGCTCCCACACAGCCAGCACTGTTAGTGCTCCCACCACACAGCCAGCACTGTCAGTGCTCCTCACACACCCAGCACTGTCAGTGCTCCCCCCACACAGCAAGCACTGCCAGTGCTCCCACCACACAGCCAGCACTGTCAGTGCTCCCCCCACACAGCCAGCACTGTCAGTGCTCACCCCACACAGCCAGCACTGTCAGTGCTCCCCCACACAGCCAGCACTGTCAGTGCTCACCCCACACAGCCAGCACTGTCAGTGCTCCCCCACACAGCCAGCACTGTCAGTGCTCCCCGCACACAGCCAGCACTGTCAGTGCTCCCCCCACAGCCAGCACTGTCAGTGCTCCCCCCACACAGCCAGCACTGTCAGTGCTCCCACCACACAGCCAGCACTGTCAGTGCTCACCCCACACAGCGAGCACTGTCAGTGCTCCCCCCACACAGCCAGCACTGTCAGTGCTCCCCCAAACAGCCAGCACTGTCAGTGCTCCTACCTCACAGCCAGCACTGTCAGTGCTCCCCCACACAGCCAGCACTGTCAGTGCTCCCATCACACAGCCAGCACTGTCAGTGCTCCCCACCACACAGCCAGCACTGTCAGTGTTCCCCACGCCACAGACCCAGCTCCTGATTGGCTGAGAGGCTGTCAGTCAGCGCCAGGAGATACTGATAGGCTGAGAGACTGTCAGTCAGCGGTTGGAGCTCCTGATTGGCTGAGAGACTGCCAGTCGGCGGCTGGAGCTCCTGATTGGCTGAGAGACTGTCAGTCAGCGGCTGGAGCTCCTGATTGGCTGAGAGACTATCAGTCAGCGGTTGGAACTCCTGATTGGCTGAGGGGCTTTCAGTCAGTTTTATTTTCTCATTAATTTAATAATTGATGCAACCGGATATTTCACCGCGAACTTGATCTGCTCCCTGAACCTGGACTGAGTCACCACATAAATAAATGTGCTCCCACCGCACAGCCAGCACTGTCAGTGCTCCCCACACAGCCAGCACTGTCAGTGCTCCCCCCACACAGCCAGCACTGCCAGTGCTCCCACCACATAGCCAGCTCTGCCCGTGCTCCCACCACACAGCCAGCACTGTCAGTGCTCCCACCACACAGCCAGCACTGTCAGTGCTCCCCCCACACAGCCAGCACTGTCAGTGCTCCACCCACACAGCCAGCACTGTCAGTGCTCCCCCCACACAGCCAGCACTGTCAGTGCTCACCCCACACAGCCAGCACTGTCAGTGCTCCCAACACACAGCCAGCACTGTCAGTGCTCCCCCACACAGCCAGCACTGCCAGTGCTCCCACCACACAGCCAGCACTGCCAGTGCTCCCATCACACAGCAAGCACTGCCAGTGCTCCACCCACACAGCCAGCACTGTCAGTGCTCCGAACACACAGCCAGAACTGTCAGTGCTCCCACCACACAACCAGCACTGTCAGTGCTCCCACCCACACAGCCAGCACTGTCAGTGCTCCCACCACACAGCCAGCACTGTCAGTGCTCCCACCACACAGCCAGCACTGTCAGTGCTCTCCCACACAGCCAGCACTGTCAGTGCTCCACCCACACACCCAGCACTGTCAGTGCTCCCCCCCACACAGCCAGCACTGCCAGTGCTCCCACCACACAGCCAGCACTGTCAGTGCTCACCCCACACAGCCAGCACTGTCAGTGCTCCCAACACACAGCCAGCACTGACAGTGCTCCCCCCACACAGCCAGCACTGTCAGTGCTCCCCCACACAGCCATCACTGTCAGTGCTCCCCCCACACAGCCAGCACTGTCAGTCCTCCCACCACACAGCCAGCACTGTCAGTGCTCCCCCACACAGCCAGCACTGTCAGTGCTCCCCCCACACAACCAGCACTGTCAGTGCTCCCCCGCACAGCCAGCACTGTCAGTGCTCCCTCACACAGCCAGCACTGTCAGTGCTCCCCCCACACAGCCAGCACTGTCAGTGCTCCCCCACACAGCCAGCACTGTCAGTGCTCCCCCACACATCCAGCACTGTCAGTGCTCCCACCACACAGCCAGCACTGTCAGTGTTCCCCCCACACAGCCAGCAATGCCAGTGCTCCCACCACACCGCCAGCACAGTCAGTGCTCCCATCACACAGCCAGCACTGTCAGTGCTCCCCACACAGCCAGCACTGTCAGTGCTCCCCCCACACAGCCAGCACTGCCAGTGCTCCCACCACATAGCCAGCTCTGCCCGTGCTCCCACCACACAGCCAGCACTGTCAGTGCTCCCACCACACAGCCAGCACTGTCAGTGCTCCCCCCACACAGCCAGCACTGTCAGTGCTCCACCCACACAGCCAGCACTGTCAGTGCTCCCCCCACACAGCCAGCACTGTCAGTGCTCACCCCACACAGCCAGCACTGTCAGTGCTCCCAACACACAGCCAGCACTGTCAGTGCTCCCCCACACAGCCAGCACTGCCAGTGCTCCCACCACACAGCCAGCACTGCCAGTGCTCCCATCACACAGCAAGCACTGCCAGTGCTCCACCCACACAGCCAGCACTGTCAGTGCTCCGAACACACAGCCAGCACTGTCAGTGCTCCCACCACACAACCAGCACTGTCAGTGCTCCCACCCACACAGCCAGCACTGTCAGTGCTCCCACCACACAGCCAGCACTGTCAGTGCTCCCACCACACAGCCAGCACTGTCAGTGCTCTCCCACACAGCCAGCACTGTCAGTGCTCCCCCCACACACCCGGCACTGTCAGTGCTCCCCCCCACACAGCCAGCACTGCCAGTGCTCCCACCACACAGCCAGCACTGTCAGTGCTCACCCCACACAGCCAGCACTGTCAGTGCTCCCAACACACAGCCAGCACTGACAGTGCTCCCCCCACACAGCCAGCACTGTCAGTGCTCCCCCACACAGCCATCACTGTCAGTGCTCCCCCCACACAGCCAGCACTGTCAGTCCTCCCAACACACAGCCAGCACTGTCAGTGCTCCCCCACACAGCCAGCACTGTCAGTGCTCCCCCCACACAACCAGCACTGTCAGTGCTCCCCCCACACAGCCAGCACTGTCAGTGCTCCCCCACACAGCCAGCACTGTCAGTGCTCCCCCACACATCCAGCACTGTCAGTGCTCCCACCACACCGCCAGCACAGTTCATGCTCCCACCACACAGCCAGCACTGTCAGTGCTCCCCACACAGCCAGCACTGTCAGTGCTCCCCCCACACAGCCAGCACTGTCAGTGCTCCCCCACAGCCAGCAATGTCAGTGCTCCCCCCACACAGCCAGCACTGTCAGTGCTCCACCACACAGCCAGCACTGTCAGTGCTCCCCACGCAGCCAGCACTGTCAGTGCTCCCCCCACACAGCCAGCACTGTCAGTGCTCCCACCACACAGCCAGCACTGTCAGTGCTCCCACCACACAGCCAGCACTGTCAGTGCTCCCTCCACACAGCCAGCACTGTCAGTGCTCCCCCAACACAGCCAGCACTGTCAGTGTTCCCCCCACACAGCTAGCACTGTCAGTGCTCCACACACAGCCAGCACTGTCAGTGCTCCCCCACGCAGCCAGCACTGTCAGAGCTCCCCCACACAGCCAGCACTGTCAGTGCTCCCACCACACAGCCAGCACTGTCAGTGCTCCCACCACACAGCCAGCACTGTCAGTGCTCCCCCACACAGCCAGCACTGTCAGTGCTTCCCCCACACAGCCAGCACTGCCAGTGCTCCCCCACACAGCCAGAACTGTCAGTGATCCCCTCACACAGCCAGCACTGTCAGTGCATCCCCCACACAGCCAGCACTGTCAGTGCGCCGCCCACCCGGCCAGCACTGTCAGTGCTCCCCTCACACAGCCAGCACTGTTAGTGCTCCCCCACAGAGCCAGCACTGTCAGTCCTCCACCCACACAGCTAGCACTGTCAGTGCTCCCACCACACAGCCAGCACTGTCAGTGCTCCCCCCACACAGCCAGCACTGTCAGTGCTCCCACCACACAGCCAGCACTGTCAGTGCTCCCCCCACACAGCCAGCACTGTCAGTGCTCCCCTCACACAGCCAGCACTGTTAGTGCTCCCCCACACAGCCAGCACTGTCAGTGCTCCCCCACACAGCCAGCACTGTCAGTGCTCCCACCACACATCCAGCACTGTCAGTGCTCCCCCCACACAGCCAGCACTGCCAGTGCTCTCCCTACACAGCCAGCACTGTCAGTGCTCCCCTCACACAGCCAGCACTGTCAGTGCTCCACCCACACAGCTAGCACTGTCAGTGCTCCCACCACACAGCCAGCACTGTCAGTGCTCCACCACACAGCCAGCACTGTCAGTGCTCCCCCACACAGCCAGCACTGTCAGTGCTCCCCCACACAGCCAGCACTGTCAGTGCTCCCCCACACAGCCAGCACTGTCAGTGCTCCCCTCACACAGCCAGCACTGCCAGTGCTCCTCCCACACAGCCAGCACTGTCAGTGCTCCCCGCACACAGCCAGCACTGTCAGTGCTCCCCCCACAGCCAGCACTGTCAGTGCTCCCCCCACACAGCCAGCACTGTCAGTGCTCCCACCACAAAGCCAGCACTGTCACTGCTCCCCCCACACAGCAGCACTGTCAGTGCTCCCCCACACAGCCAGCACTGTCAGTGCTCCCCCCACACAGCCAGCACTGTCAGTGCTCCCACCACACAACCAGCACTGTCAGTGCTCCCCCACACAGCCTGCACTGTCATTTCTCCCACCACACAGCCAGCACAGTAAGTGCTCCCCCACACAGCAAGCACTGTCAGTGCTCCCCCACAGAGCCAGCACTGTCAGTGCTCCCCACACAGCCAGCACTGTCAGTGCTCCCCCACACAGCCAACACTGTCAGTGCTCCCCCACAGAGCCAGCACTGTCAGTGTTCCCACCACACAGCCAGCACTGTCAGTGCTCCCCACACAGCCAGCACTGTGAGTGCTCCCCCACACAGCCACCACTGTCAGTGCTCCCACCACACAGCCAGCACTGTCAGTGCTCCCACCACACAGCCAGCACTGTCAGCGCTCCCCCACACAGCCAGCACTGTCAGTGCTACCACCACACAGCCAGCACTGTCAGTGCTACCACCACACAGCCAGCACTGTCAGCGCTCCCCGACACAGCCAGCACTGTCAGTGCTCCCCCACACAGCCAGCACTGTCAGTGCTCCCACCACACAGCCAGCACTGTCAGTGTTCCCCACGCCCCAGACCCAGCTCCTGTTTGGCTGAGAGGCTGTCAGTCAGCGCCAGGAGATACTGATAGGCTGAGAGACTGTCAGTCAGCGGTTGGAGCTCCTGATTGGCTGAGAGACTGCCAGTCGGCGGCTGGAGCCCCTGATTGGCTGAGAGACTGTCAGTCAGCGGCTGGAGCTCCTGATTGGCTGAGAGACTGTCAGTCAGCGGTTGGAACTCCTGATTGGCTGAGGGGCTTTCAGTCAGTTTTATTTTCTCATTAATTTAATAATTGATGCAACCGGATATGTCACCGCGATCTTGATCTGCTGCCTGAACCTGGACTGAGTCACCACATAAATAAATGTGCTCCCACCGCACAGCCAGCACTGTCAGTGCTCCCCACACAGCCAGCAGTGTCTGTGCTCCCCCCACACAGCCAGCACTGCCAGTGCTCCCACCACACAGCCAGCACTGCCCGTGCTCCCACCACACAGCCAGCACTGTCAGTGCTCCCACCACACAGCCAGCACTGTTAGTGCTCCCCCCACACAGCCAGCACTGTCAGTGCTCCCCCACACAGCCAGCCCTTCCAGTGATCCCCCCACACAGCCAGCACTGTCAGTGCTCCCCCCACACAGCCAGCACTGTCAGTGCTCACCCCACACAGCCAGCACTGTCAGTGCTCCCAACACACCGCCAGTACTGTCAGTGCTCCCCCCACACAGCCAGCACTGCCAGTGCTCCCACCACACAGCCAGCACTGCCTGTGCTCCCATCACACAGCAAGCACTGCCAGTGCTCCACCCACACAGCCAGCACTGTCAGTGCTCCGAACACACAGCCAGCACTGTCAGTGCTCCCACCACACAGCCAGCACTGTCAGTGCTCCCACCACACAGCCAGCACTGCCAGTGCTCCCACCCCACAGCCAGCACTGTCAGTGCTCACCCCACACAGCCAGCACTGTGAGTGCTCCTAACACAGCCAGCACTGTCAGTGCTCCCCGCACACAGCCAGCACTGTCAGTGCTCCCCCAACAGCCAGCACTGTCAGTGCTCCCCCGACACAGCCAGCACTGTCAGTGCGCCCACCACACAGCCAGCACTGTCAGTGCTCACCCCACACAGCCAGCACTGTCAGTGCTCCCCCACACAGCCAGCACTGTCAGTGCTCCCCCCACACAGCCAGCACTGTCAGTGCTCCCCCCACACTGCCAGCACTGTCAGTGCCCCCACCACACAACCAGCACTGTCAGTGCTCCCCCGCACAGCCAGCACTGTCAGTGCTCCCCCACACAGCCAGCACTGTCAGTGCTCGCCCCACACAGCCAGCACTGTCAGTGCTCCCCCACACAGCCTGCACTGTCAGTGCTCCCCCACACAGCCAGCACTGTCAGTTCTCCCACCACACAGCCAGCACTGTCAGTGCTCCCCCCACACACCCAGCACTGTCAGTGCTCCCCCCACACAGCCAGCACTGCCAGTGCTCCCACCACACAGCCAGCACTGTCAGTGCTCCCCCACACAGCCAGCACTGTCAGCGCTCCCCCACACAGCCAGCACTGTCAGTGCTCCCCCACACAGCCAGCACTGCCAGTGCTCCCCACCACACAGCCAGCACTGCCAGTGCTCCCACCACACAGCCAGCGCTGTCAGTGCTCCCACCACACAGCCAGCATTGTCAGCGCTCCCCCACACAGCCAGCACTGTCAGTGCTCCCACCACTCAACCAGCACTGTCAGTGCTCACCCCACACAGCCAGCACTGTCAGTGCTCCCACCACACAGCCAGCACTGTCAGCGCTCCCACCACACAACCAGCACTGTCAGTGCCCCCCCACACAGCCAGCACTGTCAGTGCTCCCCCCATACAGCCAGCACTGTCAGTGCTCCCACCACACAGCCAGCACTGTCAGTGCTCCCACCCCACACAGCCAGCACTGTCAGTGCTCCCACCCCACACAGCCAGCAGTGTCAGTTCTCCCACCACACAACCAGCACTGTCAGTGCCCCCCACACAGCCAGCACTGTGAGTGCTCCCCCCATACAGCCAGTACTGTCAGTGCTCCCACCACACAGCCAGCACTGTCAGTGCTCCCACCCCACACAGCCAGCACTGTCAGTGCTCCACCCACACAGCCAGCACTGTCAGTGCTCCTCCACACAGCCAGCACTGTCAGTGCTCCCACCACACAGCCAGCACTGTCAGTGCTCCCACCACACAGCCAGCACTGTCAGTGCTCCCCCACACAGCCTGCACTGACAGTGCTTCCCCCACACAGCCAGCACTGTCAGTGCTCCCTCACACAGCCAGCACTCTCAGTGCTCCACCCACACAGCCAGCACTGTCAGTGCTCCCCTCACACAGCCAGCACTGTCAGTTCTCCCCACCACACAGCCAGCACTGTCAGTGCTCCCCCACACAGCCAGCACTGTCAGTGCTCCCACCACACAGACAGCACTGTCAGTGCTCCCACCACACAGCCAGCACTGTCAGTGCTCCCCACCACACAGCCAGCACTGTCAGTGCTCCCACCACACAGCCAGCACTGTCAGTGCTCCCACCACACAGCCAGCACTGTCAGTGCTCCCCACCACACAGCCAGCACTGTCAGTGCTCCCATCACACAGACAGCACTGTCAGTGCTCCCCACCACACAGCCAGCACTGTCAGTGCTCCCACCACACAGCCAGCACTGTCAGTGCTCCCACCACACAGCCAGCACTGTCAGTGCTCCCCACCACACAGCCAGCACTGTCAGTGCTCCCACCACACAGCCAGCACTGTCAGTGCTCCCACCACACAGCCAGCACTGTCAGTGCTCCCCACACAGCCAGCACTGTCAGTGCTCCCACCACACAGCCAGCACTATCAGTGCTCCCACCACACAGCCAGCACTGTCAGTGCTCCCCCACACAGCCAGCACTGTCAGTGCTCCCACCACACAGCCAGCTCTGTCAGTGCTCCCACCACACAGCCAGCACTGTCAGTGCTCCCACCACACAGCCAGCACTGTCAGTGCTCCCCACACAGCCAGCACTGTCAGTGCTCCCACCACACAGCCAGCACTGTCAGTGCTCCCCACACAGCCAGCACTGTCAGTGCTCCCACCACACAGCCAGCACTGTCCGTGCTCCCCACACAGCCAGCACTGTCAGTACTCCCCCCACACAGCCAGCACTGTCAGTGTTCCCCACGCCCCAGACCCAGCTCCTGATTGGCTGAGAGGCTGTCAGCCAGCGCCAGGAGATACTGATTGGCTGAGAGACTGTCAGTCAGCGGTTGGAGCTCCTGATTGGCTGAGAGACTGCCAGTCGGCGGCTGGAGCTCCTGATTGGCTGAGAGACTGTCAGTCATCGGCTGGAGCTCCTGATTGGCTGAGAGAGTGTCAGTCAGCGGCTGGAGCTGCTGATTGGCTGAGATGGTTTCAGTCAGCGGCTGGAGCTCCTGATTGGCTGAGTGGCTGTTCGTAGCGGCTGTAGCTCCTGATTGGCAGAGAGGCTGTCAGTCAGCGGCTGGAGCTCCTGATTGGCTGAGAGACTGTCGGTCAGCGGCTGGAGCTCCTGATTGGCTCAGAGACTGTCAGTCAGCGGCTAGAGCTCCTGATTGGCTGAGAGGCTTTCAGTCAGCGGCTGGAGCTCCTGATTGGCTGAGAGGCTGTCAGTCAGCGGATGGAGCTCCTGATTGGCTGAGAGGCTGTCAGTCAGCGGCTGGAGCTCCTGATTGGCTGAGAGGCTGTCAGTCAGCGGTTGGGGCTCCTGATTGGCTGAGAGGCTGTCAGTCAGCGGCTAGAGCTCCTGATTGGCTGAGAGGCTGTCAGCGGTTGGGGCTCCTGATTGGCTGAGAGACTGTCAGTCAGCGGCTGGAGCTCCTGATTGGCTGAGAGACTGTCAGTCAGCGGCTGGAGCTCCTGATTGGCTGAGAGGCTGTCAGTTAGCGGCTGGAGCTCCTGATTGGCTGAGAGGCTGTCAGTCAGCGGCTGGAGCTCCTGATTGGCTGAGAGGCTGTCAGTTAGCGGCTGGAGCTCCTGATTGGCTGAGAGACTGCCAGTCGGCGGCTGGAGCTCCTGATTGGCTGAGAGACTGTCAGTCAGCGGCTGGAGCTCCTGATTGGCTGAGAGACTGTCAGTCAGCGGCTAGAGCTCCTGATTGGCTGAGAGGCTGTCAGGCAGCGGCTGGAGCTCCTGATTGGCTGAGAGGCTGTCAGTCAGCGGCTGGAGCTCCTGATTGGCTGAGAGGCTGGCAGTCAGCGGCTGGAGCTCCTGATTGGCTGAGAGGCTGTCAGTCAGCGGCTGGATCTCCTGATTGGCTGAGAGGCTGTCAGTCAGCGGCTGGAGCTCCTGATTGGCTCAGAGGCTGTCAGTCAGCGGCTGGAGCTCCTGATTGGCTGAGGTGTTTTCAGTCCGTTTTATTTTCTCATTAATTTAATAATTGATGTAACCGGATATTTCACCGCGACCTTGATCTGCTCCCTGAACCTGGACTGAGTCACCACATAAATAAATGTGTTTGTGCAGCAATTTAAATCCTGCAGCATATATCCGACTTGTTGTAAATTATATTGAGGCTCGGTGAGGTAATATAATCCTCTCACATCCAAATAGAAAAATTTAATAACAGACACGGTCCAGAGGAGGATGAACGTTCCGGAGATGCTGAAGAGTAAAATCATTGACTTCCTTCTGCTCTCCATCTCTGGGTCGCTGCGATTGTCTCCCTGACTCTGGGCCCTCAGTGCCTTCCGGACCCGACTGCTGAGTAAAATGTGTCTGACTGTCAGAGCGTTGATCAACAGGATTGAGAAGAACGGCACCAATGGGGTTACAACCTGATCAAACCAGAGATACCCACCCCATCCCGGGTCAGTGACGACGCTGCTCTTTGTGACGCAGAACCACTGGACATTGTCGATTATCCCCCCAGGTTCCAATGTAAAGTACCGGGGGATGTTTTTCACACAGAGCAGGAGGCCGCTTGTGGACAGAACCACAGCCGCAGTTTTCCCGGTGCAATATTTACTTTTCAGTTTCTGGCAGCGAATGGCCACAAATCGATCAAAGGAGAAAGTGAGGGTGAACCAGACAGAACAGTCCGTGGCTGCAGCCTGCAGGACAGAGTTAACACGACACACAGGGGTGAGGTACAGGAAACTCCGGGGGAAATAATAACCACTGATCATGGTCAGTATGGGACGAGTGATAATAAACAGCAGATCCGCCGTTGCCATGGCCACCAGGTAGCGAGTGGTGCAGGTAGAGAGGCCACACTTCCCCCGACACAGAATCACAATTCCCAGTATATTAACTGTCAGAGAGAGAAAGGAGAGACGCGGGAAATTACTGGGTAATGAATCTCCCTGTCTGAACCAGGACACAATTGCAGCATCAATATAATGGACAGTGGGTGGGTGGGGGTGTGGGGAGAGGAGTGGGCACAGAGATTAACATTGCAGAGAGGGGAGTAGGAAATGTAACTCCAGTGTTAAAGGTGGGGAATGGGGGGAAAGTGTGAATTGCAGCCCTGTCAGTTTGATGGCAGTGGTAGGAAAATGTTTATAATTCAGAGACCTTTGGGAAACGTTACATTTCTCATTTAGTCTGATTTACAGGATTCACTCAGGCCGGACAGGTTTCCCAAACCGGATACAAACATACCCGAGATTGTCACCCCAGCTCAATTATTGGACCACACCCCGGATTGGACCGTTCCCTGGACTGGATTTCTGATGGGGTTGGACCCCACTCCTGGTTTATTTGAATACTCCACGATCAATGAAAAAATAAAACAAACATAGAACATAGAACATAGAACAATACAGCGCAGTACAGGCCCTTCGGCCCACGATGTTGCACCGAAACAAAAGCCATCTAACCTACACTATACCATTATCATCCATATGTTTATCCAATAAACTTTTAAATGCCCTCAATGTTGGCGAGTTCACTACTGTAGCAGGTAGGGCATTCCACGGCCTCACTACTCTTTGCGTAAAGAACCTACCTCTGACCTCTGTCCTATATCTATTACCCCTCAGTTTAAAGTTATGTCCCCTCGTGCCAGCCATTTCCATCCGCGGGAGAAGGCTCTCACTGTCCACCCTATCCAGCCCCCTAATCATTTTGTATGCCTCCATTAAGTCTCCTCTTAACCTTCTTCTCTCCAACGAAAACAACCTCGAGTCCATCAGCCTTTCCTCATAAGATTTTCCCTCCATACCAGGCAACAGCCTGGTAAATCTCCTCTACACCCGCTCCAAAGCCTCCACGTCCTTCCTATAATGCGGTGACCAGAACTGGACGCAATACTCCAAATGCGGCCGTACCAGAGTTCTGTACAGCTGCAACATGACCTCCTGACTCCGGAACTCAATCCCTCTACCAATAAAGGCCAACACTCCATAGGCCTTCTTCACAACCCTATCAACCTGGGTGGCAACTTTCAGGGATCTATGTACATGGACACCTAGATCCCTCTGCTCATCCACACTTCCAAGAACTTTACCATTAGCCAAATATTCCGCATTCCTGTTATTCCTTCCAAAGTGAATCACCTCACACTTCTCTACATTAAACTCCATTTGCCACCTCTCAGCCCAGTTCTGCAGCTTATCTATATCCCTATGTAACCTGCTACTTCCTTCCACACTATCGACAACACCACCGACTTCAGTATCGTCTGCAAATTTACTCACCCACCCTTCTGCGCCTTCCTCTAGGTCATTGATAAAAATGACAAACAGCAACGGCCCCAGAACAAATCCTTGGGTACTCCACTTGTGACTGAACTCCATTCTGAACATTTCCAATCAACCACCACCACAAGACAAATCTTGTCTTCTTTCAGCTAGCCAATTTCTGATCCACATCTCTAAATCACCCTCAATCCCCAGCCTCCGTATTTTCTGCAATAGCCTACCGTGGGGAACCTTATCAAACGCTTTGCTGAAATCCATATACACCACATCAACTGCTCTACCCTCGTCTACCTGTTCAGTCACCTTCTCAAAGAACTCGATAAGGTTTGTGAGGCATGACCTACCCTTCACAAAGCCATGCTGACTATCCCTGATCATATTATTCCTATCTAGATGATTATAAATCTTGTCTCTTATAATCCCCTCCAAGACTTTACCCACTACAGACGTGAGGCTCACCGGTCTATAGTTGCCGGGGTTGTCTCTGCTCCCCTTCCCACTTCATAACCATGGGAGGAATAGAAATACAGAATGCACAGTGCAAAAGGAGGCCATTCGGCCCATCGAGTCTGCACCGGCCCTTGTAAAGAGAAAACCAGTTCAGCCCACCCCATCCCCATAACCCAGTGCCCCCATCAAAATTGTTTGGAAACTAAACACAATTTATCTTGGCCAATCCACCGAACCGGCTCATCTTCGGACTGTGGGAGGAAACTGGAGCACCCGGAGGAAACCCACGCAGATACGGGGAGGATGTGCAGACTCCGCACAGCAGTGACCCAAGCCGGGAATCGAACCTGGGACCCTGGAGCTGTGAATCAACAGTGCCAACCACTGTGCTACCGTGCAGCCCAGTCTGTCCAGAATAGAGTCTGTCCAGTCTCCAGAACATCCCGAGGGATCACCCCTCCCGGGTTTAGTCATTTGTAAAGCACCCGCTCCCGGGAATCCCCCATTGCCATGTCTGGAACATCCCAACATCACTGTTCGCAGGAATCCATCCTCTCCCTGTTTGAAAACAATCCCTGCCAAGCTTTTCTCAGGAATATTCCCGCTCCGGCATTGGACATTCCCCAGGGTTCCCTTGGCCGGAATAGAATCTCTCCAGATTCGGACTCATTGCATTCGACAAAAAAGTAGGAACATTCCAAAACAAGAGCGTTAAGATGGTGGAGAAAGTTCCCAGAATAAAGTTGTTGAAATTAAAGTTACGTCCTGCGGGACCGAACATCCGAATTGGACGATGAGATGTTGCTTCTCCAGCTTGCGTTGGGCTTCACTGCATTCTGGCAGCAGGCCAAGGACAGACATGTGGGCCTGAGAGCAAGGTGCTGAGTTAACATGGCCACAACAGGAAGGCTGGGGCCATGCTGTGGGCTGAGTGAAGGTGTTCCACAAAGCAGTCTCCCAGTCTGCGTTTAGTCTCCCCAATGCAGAGGAGACGGTATTGGCAGCAGCGAATACAGGAGAACAAACTGAAGGCACAGAAGTGAAACGCTGCTTCCCCAGAAAGGAGAGTTTGCTGCTGAGAACCGGGACACGGGAGGAGGTAAAGGGACAGTTGTTGCACCGTCTGTGATTGCAGGGGAAGGTGCTGGGGGAAGGGAAAGGGGTGTGGGGTGTGAGGGGGAAGTGGACAAGGGGGAGGGAGCGGTACCTGAGGAATGCAGACATTGAGGGGAGTGGTTGGAGAGAGGTGAAGATGTGTTTGGTGGTGACATCATGCTGGAGTTGGCAGAAATGGAGGAGGATTTTCCTTTCAATGGGAAGGCTGATGGTGTGGAAAGTGAGGAGAGGAACCCTATCTTGTTTCCGGGAGGGAGGGGGATGTGTGAGGACAGAGGTGTGAGAAGTGAATTGAACACGATTGCAAGGCTTGTTAACAAAGGAAGGTGGTGGGGACGGCCCGGTTAAGGAAAAGGCAGACATGCCAGGGGGGCTATTTTCGAACACGCCAGCATCAGAACAGAGGCGATGGAGGCGGAGAAAGTGGGAGAATGAGATGCAGTCTTTACAGGAAGCAGGGTATGAGGATCTGAACACAACCCTCGTGTTGGGGAACGGAGGTGCAGAGAGATTGGACATCCATTGTGAAGATTAGGCGGTTAGGGCCAGGGAAATGGACCTTGTTTACGACACCAGAGGAATCAGGAATCATAGAATTCCCACAGTGCAGAAGGAGGCCATTCGGCCCATTAAGTCTGTACCAAACCTCTGAAAGAGTACCTCAACCAAGCTCACTCCCCCGCCTATCTCATTAAACCCTTAATCTAACCTACACATCGTTTTGGACACTACGGAGTAATTTAGCAAGGCCAATCCACCTAACCTGCACATCTTTGGGCTATGGGAGGCAACCGGAGACCCGGAGGAAACCCACGCAGACAGGGTGAAAAAGTACAGTCTCCACACAGACAGTCACCCAAGGTGGGAATTGATCCGGGGACCCTGCTGCTGTGAGGCAGCAGTGCAAACCACTGTGTCACTGTGCCACCACTGTCTTTGGGAAGGGACAGAACAGGGTAAAGCGGATGGAATCAAGATGGGAAGAAATGATCTTGGAGGGCCGGAACAGGCCAAAATAATGGATGCACTGGGACTTTCCTGTTTGTGGATTTTGGGAAGGAGGTAGAAGCGGAAGGTTGATGCAGGATGTGTGGGATTGTGGGACTACGATGTCCAAGGCTGAGGACAGAAGATATCCAGAGTCAAGGAGGTCAGTGAAAGCCCTGGAAACAATATCATGATGTTTGGTGGTGTGCTGCTGGTCTAGGGGGAGGTACCAGGATGGGCCTGAGAGCGGACGGTCAGCCTCTGTGAGGAAGAGGTCAGGACACCAGACAATAATGACACCACCCTTGTGAGCAGCTTAGATCACCAGGCCAGGGTTGGATATTAGAGAGAGGATTGGAGCAAGTTTAGAGTGAGTCAGGATAGAGTTGGTGAGAGGCACAGAGAAATTGAGACGGTCGATATTGCACTGATGAGATCTCAATGAAAAACTGATAGGAGGCCAGAGGGCGGGGTCCAGGTAGAGGGAGATTACTGGAGGCGGATGGATTTCACAACAAATATTCATAAAATAGACAGTGAGAAACAGCAGAGACAATATTATCTATTCACTGATCAACATCAGAATAATTACCAAAGAATTGAAAAGCAGAAGTCGGTCTCTGTTATCCTTGAACTTAGAAGAGAATATAATCACATCTTCCAGTCACAATGTCAACAGTTGGAAACATTGAATTAGAAGTCTGAGTTAAAAGAAATCCAGCAACCCAGAGTACACTAAATAGCCGGCACATATTCCAAAGTCAGCATTCTTCCTGACACATTTCATCCAATTATTTCAATAACTACCAGAAATAATAGACCTGAGTAGTATGATAGATGTTAAACAATTTGATTTTCTAAAGGCCGTCAGTAAGATCCGACGTAACAGACTGATGGGTAATCTCAGAGCCAGTGGAGTTCGGGGACACAGCAGCAGGATGGACACATGCTGGCGACACACAGAGAAAACAGGGAGAGGAGTTAAAGGGATTTAGGCTGATTGGTGGAAGGTGGGAAGTGGTGTTCCACAAGGATCAGCACTGGGATCACTCTCCTTCACCATTCCCATCAACAGTATGGGATCGGGAAGCAGAATGATAATTACACAATTTACAGACAAAATCAAATTGGGAGTGATAGTGAATACAGAGGCAGAATACAACTAATTACAGGCACACGTCATCATTCATTATGAATTTGCAAAGTGGGTATTTCGATGGGACATTAATGTCCCGACAGATCAGTGTCCGCTGCTGCATTTTGTTCAGAACAATAAGTCCCCCAATCGCTCCTTGGAAAACAAGTGTGTGAATGGACTGGAGGGGTTTCTGGCTTCAGGTGAATAGACTCACAAATCGTGTGAAGCAGAAAGACAGTTTAAAAACACCCATAAAAATTGATCAAACATGTGAGTTCATTTCAGGATGAATAGGAATGAGAAAATATCATAAAACCAAGTGGAATACTGCACTGTTGTGGGTTTTATGAAACATTAGAGTGTGGGTGATATCTGTTCCTGTTAGAGTAGATCAATAGAAAACAGAGATAGAGACATAGCACTTCATACAATAAATATCAAACATCTTCAAAACACATCCAAACTCTTCCTGTTTTCAACCTATTCCAAAGTTAAAACACACAGAGAGAACTCCACAGAATGGAGCGACCCCTCACCAATAAAATACATCATTTCAAAATAGAACCAACTAATTTCAGTCCAGTTACTCACCCACACACAATACAATTCTACACGGACAGATAGTCCCAGTAATAGAGAGATAATTGGATCAGATATCCCACTCTGGTGAGAGACCCACAGTCAGTACAATTCTACACTGACAGACATTTCCAGTAATCCTTCTTCACTGCTGTCAGATATTCCACACTGGTGTGGGACTCACAGTCAGTACAATTCTACACTGACAGATACTTCCAGTAATCCTTGTTCACCGCTGTCAGATATTCCACTCTGGTGAGAGACCCACAGTCAGTACAATTCTACACTGACAGACACTTCCAGTAATCCTTGTTCACCGCTGTCAGATATTCCACTCTGGTGAGAGACCCACAGTCAGTACAATTCTACACTGACAGACACTTCCAGTAATCCTTCTTCACTGCTGTCAGATATTCCACTCTGGTGAGAGACCCACACTCAGTACAATTCCACACTGACAGACACTTCCAGTAATCCTTGTTCACCGCTGTCAGATATTCCACTCTGGTTAGTGATCCACACTCAGTACAATTCCACACTGACAGATACTTCCAGTAATCCTTGTTCACCGCTGTCAGATATTCCACTCTGATAGTGACCCACAGTCAGTACAATTCTACACTGACAGACACTTCCAGTAATCCTTGTTCACCGCTGTCAGATATTCCACTCTGGATAGTGACCCACAGTCAGTACAATTCTACACTGACAGATACCCACACTCAGTGTGATTTTATTCTTTCTCCTCCTAAACCTCCCTTCAGAGAGATTGCCTTTACTGAGATCCAATCTAACATTATACAAGATTCCACTCAATATAATAACTTCCCCGGTCAGAGATCTAGTGAGTTACAAACAGAGGTTTATTGTGAGTTGATGAAAGGGATTCAAACCATTGACAGGCTTGAATACATTTGACAATGATATCGTTGACCAGGTTTCGATATAACAGTGAGCACGAGATCAGGATCAGATATTTTCAATCGCAGTTTAAAATCAGAGAGCCGCTCACACACAAATTTACACAACTTCAATGGTGACAGTCACTTACCAGGAACACCAACAATAGCCAGGATTGGGTAGAATACTTTCTCAGCAATATCAATTGGATAAAGCATTTTCACTGTGAAGTGATGTGTCCCTTCCTGCGATTGGCAATCTCTCTGTCTAAAACTCTGAGGTTATATATTCTCCAAGCTTTTAATTAATACCTGGGGAACCACCTCAGGGAAATTGAGGTTGTGACATCGTTTAACTTATTTTTCAAGATGTGAACAAACAGATTACGATATTGTGTTCAGTGAAAGAAAATATTATTTTTCTGAGTGAGTGACCTCTTTGCAAACACTGGACGGTGTTGATCACATTGTTCAACTAACATTAACAGAAAGGATGCCGTCCACTCAGACACCATCAGTCCCATCTCTACATCTCACATTGTTTCAGAGATATCCCTCACTCCACTGTGACCATTCAGTGATTCAGTTCCAATTGTCAGTGTGTTTCTCTGGGTGGTTCCACTGCACTCTGGGATGTAGCTGCCTCTGTAACTGTGACCATTCAGTGATTCAGTTCCAATTTTCAGTGTGTTTCTCTGGGTGGTTCCACTGCACTCTGGGATGTAGCTGCCTCTGTAACTGTGACCATTCAGTGATTCAGTTCCAATTGTCAGTGTGTTTCTCTGGGTGGTTCCACTGCACTCTGGGATGTAGCTGCCTCTGTAACTGTGACCATTCAGTGATTCAGTTCCAATTGTCAGTGTGTTTCTCTGGGTGGTTCCACTGCACTCTGGGATGTAGCTGCCTCTGTAACTGTGACCATTCAGTGATTCAGTTCCAATTGTCAGTGTGTTTCTCTGGGTGGTTCCACTGCACTCTGGGATGTAGCTGCCTCTGTAACTGTGACCATTCAGTGATTCAGTTCCAATTGTCAGTGTGTTTCTCTGGGTGGGCCCACTGCACTCTGGGATGTAGCTGCCTCTGTAACTGTGACCATTCAGTGATTCAGTTCCAATTGTCAGTGTGTTTCTCTGGGTGGTTCCACTGCACTCTGGGGTGTAGCTGCCTCTGTAACTGTGACCATTCAGTGATTCAGTTCCAATTGTCAGTGTGTTTCTCTGGGTGATTCCACTGCACTCTGGGGTGTAGCTGTCTCTGTAACTGTGACCATTCAGTGATTCAGTTCCAATTGTCAGTGTGTTTCTCTGGGTGGTTCCACTGCACTCTGGGGTGTAGCTGCCTCTGTAACTGTGACCATTCAGTGATTCAGTTCCAATTGTCAGTGTGTTTCGCTGGGTGGTTCCACTGCACTCTGGGCTGTAGCTGCCTCTGTAACTGTGATTATTCAGTGATTCAGTTCCAATTGTCAGTGTGTTTCTCTGGGTGGGTCCACTGCACTCTGGGGTGTAGCTGCCTCTGTAACTGTGACCATTCAGTGATTCAGTTCCAATTGTCAGTGTGTTTCTCTGGGTTGTTCCACTGCACTCTGGGGTGTAGCTGCCTCTGTAACTGTGACCATTCAGTGATTCAGTTCCAATTGTCAGTGTGTTTCTCTGGGTGGGTCCACTGCACTCTGGGATGTAGCTGCCTCTGTAACTGTGACCATTCAGTGATTCAGATCCAATTGTCATTGCGTTTCTCTGGGTGGGTCCACTGCACTCTGGGGTGCAGCTGCCTCTGTAACTGTGACCATTCAGTGATTCAGTTCCAATTGTCAGTGTGTTTCTCTGGGTGGTTCCACTGCACTCTAGGGTGTAGCTGCCTCTGTAACTGTGACCATTCAGTGATTCAGTTCCAATTGCCAGTGTGTTTCTCTGGGTGGTTCCACTGCACTCTGGGATGTAGCTGCCTCTGTAACTGTGACCATTCAGTGATTCAGTTCCAATTGTCAGTGTGTTTCTCTGGGTGGTTCCACTGCACTCTGGGGTGTAGCTGTCTCTGTAACTGTGACCATTCAGTGATTCAGTTCCAGTTGTCAGTGTGTTTCTCTGGGTGATTCCACTGCACTCTGGGGTGTAGCTGTCTCTGTAACTGTGACCATTCAGTGATTCAGTTCCAATTGTCAGTGTGTTTCTCTGGGTGGGTCCACTGCACTCTGGGGTGTAGCTGCCTCTGTAACTGTGACCATTCAGTGATTCAGTTCCAATTGTCAGTGTGTTTCTCTGGGTGGGTCCACTGCACTCTGGGATGTAGCTGTCTCTGTAACTGTGACCATTCAGTGATTCAGTTCCAATTGTCAGTGTGTTTCTCTGGGTGGTTCCACTGCACTCTGGGGTGTAGCTGTCTCTGTAACTGTGACCATTCAGTGATTCAGTTCCAATTGTCAGTGTGTTTCTCTGGGTGGTTCCACTGCACTCTGGGATGTAGCTGCCTCTGTAACTGTGACCATTCAGTGATTCAGTTCCAATTGTCAGTGTGTTTCTCTGGGTGGGTCCACTGCACTCTGGGGTGTAGCTGCCTCTGTAACTGTGACCATTCAGTGATTCAGTTCCAATTGTCAGTGTGTTTCTCTGGGTGGTTCCAGTGCACTCTGGGGTGTAGCCGTCTCTGTAACTGTGACCATTCCTTTATTTTATTTCAGTAGTTTCTGTTTGAGCATAAGTAGAACATTTCAATGTCTCCAAAATCTGGAACTATTTAAAGTGCAAAGTATGTGATCCCATATCTAAATCTGATTCAGCCCCTCAAACTAAGAAAATATTTAGAATCATTGGAACCTCAGAAAACTCAGAGGCTGCAGCAGAGACAAACTCATCACCTCAGAGAGCAGCATTAATACATAGTCAGCAGTGAAAACTAGTACCCCGTCTCTAACTGACACCGGACTCCATCTGATACACACTTCTACTGGGAGAGAGGCGGGGTGAGATGTGGAGGAAGAGAGAACTGGTGTGTGAGATGTGCTGATAGAAGACAGGGTGAGAGACAAAGAGGGTGGGAGGAGAGATACTGGGAGAGAAAGAGGGTGGAGAAATAAAGGATAAAACGGGAGAAAGAGGTGGATTGTCTGAGAGAAAGGGAAGCAGATAGTGGAGAGGGTGAGTGGCTGACGGAGGCAGATTGGGTGAGAAGGATGGTGTATTAAATACTCACATAATCTTAGACATAAGTACAGGAGAGAGCAACTGAGTGACTGAGGGAGCGGGAGAGGGAAAGATTGTGAGGGAAAGTGTGAGAGAGGGAAACAGAGTGAGAGAAAGTGTGATAGAGGGAAAGAGTGTGAGAGAACGTGTGAGAGAGGGAAAGAGTGTGAGAGAAAATGTGAGAGAGGGAAAGAGAGTCAGAGAAAGTGTGAAAGAGGGAAAGAGTGTGAGAGAAAGTGTGAGAGAGGGAACGAGTGTGAGAGAAAGTGTGAGAGAGGGAAAGAGAGTCAGAGAAAGTGTGAGAGAGGGAAAGTGTGACAGAAAGTGTGAGAGACGGAAAGTGTGAGAGAGGGAAAGTGCATGAGAGAAAGTGTGAGAGAGGGAAAGAGTTTAAGACAAAGTGTGAGAGACTGAAATAGAGTCAGAGACATTGTGAGAGAGGGAAAGAGAGTGAGAGAAATTGTGAGAGAGGGAATGAGAGTGAGGGAAAGTGTGAGAGAGGGAAAGATTGTGAGAGAAATTGTGAGAG
Source organism: Scyliorhinus torazame (assembly GCF_047496885.1). NCBI lineage: Eukaryota > Metazoa > Chordata > Chondrichthyes > Carcharhiniformes > Scyliorhinidae > Scyliorhinus > Scyliorhinus torazame. Next base: position 21,144,815 of record NC_092711.1, read on the forward strand.
AGAGAAAAAGAGTGAGAGAAATTGTGAGAGAGGGAAAGAGAGTGAGAAAAACTGTGAGAGAGGGAAAGAGAGTGAGAGAAAGTGTGAGAGAGGGAAAGTGTGTGAGAGAAAGTGTGAGAGAGGGAAAGAGTGTTAGAGAAATTGTGAGAGAGGGATAGAGAGTGAGAGAAAGTGTGAGAGAGGGACAAAGTATGAGAGAGAGAAAGAGTGTGAGAGAAAGTGTCATTGAGGGAGTTTTGTGAGAGGGAGGGAGGCATGGAGGGAGAGAGATATAGGGATGGAGAGAGAGAGGGACAGAGTGTGAAAGTGCCTCACGGAGATGTGAGAGAGGGAGGGAGGGAGGCATGATGCAGAGAGAGAGAGGGGGGGAGAGTGAGAGAGAGGGACAGAATGTGAGAGAGGGGTAAGTGTGAGACAAGGGAAATCTGCTAGAGAGAGTGGGAGAGTGGGAGTGAGTATCAATGAAGAAGAATTGAGAGAGGGAGTGTGAGAGATGGAGGGATAGTGAGAGATGGAGGTGAGAGATGGAGAGAGTGTGAGGAAGGGAGAGTAAGTGAGACAGGTAGATTGTGTTAGACAGGGAGAGAGTGTGAGAGAGGGAGAGAGTCTGACAGGGAGACAAAGTGGGAGACAGTGGGAGAGAGGGAGGGTGACTGAGGTAGAGAATGCGTCAGAGGGAGAGAATGGGAGGGGGAGAGTGTGAGAGAGGGTGAGAGTGCTAGAGAGGGAGGGAGTACAAAAGAGAGAATGCGAAAGGGGAGAGGGGGAGAGAGTGTGAGAGAGGGAGAAAGTGTGAGAGAGGGAGGGTGAGAGAGGGAGGGTGAGAGAGTGAGATAGTGTGAGAGAGTGAGACACTGTGAGAGAGGGAGGGAGTGTGAGAGGGGGACAGAATGTGATAGAGGGAGAGAGTGTCAGATTGGGAGAAAGTGTGAGAGAGGGAGAGAGTGTGAGAGAGGGAGAAAGTGTGAGAGAGGGAGACAGTGTGGGAGAGGGAGAGAGTGTGAGAGAGGGAGAGAGTGTGAGAGAGTGTGAGAGAGGGAGACAGTGTGGGAGACGGACAGAGTGTGAGAGAGGGAGAGGGTATGGGAGGCAGTGTGGGAGAGGCAGAGAGTGTGAGAGTGGGAGGGATTGTTGAGAGGGAGAGAGTGTGAGCGAGGGAGAGAGGGAGAGAGTGTGAGAGGGGGAGAGCGTGTGGGAGAGGGAGAGAGTGTGAGAGAGGGAGAGAGTGTGAGAGTGGGAGGTAGTGTGGGAGAGGGAGAGAGTGTGAGAGGGGGGCAGAGTGTGAGAGAGGGAGACAGTGTGGGAGAGGGAGAGAGTGTCAGAGAGGGAGACAGTGTGAGAGAGGGAGAGAGTGTGAGAGTGTGAGGGATTGTTGAGAGGGAGAGAGTGTGAGCGAGGGAGAGAGTGTGAGAGAGGGAGACAGTCTGGGAGAGGGAGAGAGTGTGAGAGAGGGAGACAGTGTGAGAGTTGGTGACAGTGTGGGAGAGGGAGAGAGTGTGAGAGTGGGTGACAGTGTGGGAGAGGGAGAGAGTGTGAGAGAGGGAGAGAGTGTGAGAGTGGGTGACAGTGTGAGAGAGGGAGAGAGAGGGAGAGTGGGTGACAGTGTGGGAGAGGGAGAGAGTGTGAGAGTGGGAGGCAGTGTGGGAGAGGGAGAGAGTGTGAGAGTGGGAGGCAGTGTGGGAGAGGGAGAGAGTGTGAGAGTGGGAGGCAGTGTGGGAGAGTGAGAGAGTGTGAGAGTGGGAGGCAGTGTGGGAGAGGGAGAGAGTGTGAGAGTGGGTGACAGTGTGGGAGAGGGAGAGACTGTGAGAGAGGGAGACAGTGTGGGAGAGGGAGAGAGTGTGAGAGAGGGAGGGATTGTTGAGAGGGAGAGAGTGTGAGAGAGGGAGAGAGTGTGAGAGTGGGAGGTAGTGTGGGAGAGGGAGAGAGTGTGAGAGGGGGGCAGAGTGTGAGAGAGGAAGACAGTGTGGGAGAGGGAGAGAGTGTCAGAGAGGGAGACAGTGTGAGAGAGGGAGAGAGTGTGAGAGTGTGAGGGATTGTTGAGAGGGAGAGAGTGTGAGCGAGGGAGAGAGTGTGAGAGAGGGAGACAGTCTGGGAGAGGGAGAGAGTGTGAGAGAGGCAGTGTGAGAGTTGGTGACAGTGTGGGAGAGGAAGAGAGTGTGAGAGTGGGTGACAGTGTGGGAGAGGGAGAGAGTGTGAGAGTGGGAGGCAGTGTGGGAGAGGGAGAGAGTGTGAGAGTGGGAGGCAGTGTGGGAGAGGGAGAGAGTGTGAGAGTGGGAGGCAGTGTGGGAGAGGGAGAGAGTGTGAGACTGGGTGACAGTGTGGGAGAGGGGGAGAGTGTGAGAGAGGGAGAGAGTGTGAGAGTGGGTGACAGTGTGAGAGAGGGAGTGAGAGGGAGAGTGGGTGACAGTGTGGGAGAGGGAGAGAGTGTGAGAGTGGGAGACAGTGTGGGAGAGGGAGAGAGTGGGAGGCAGTGTGGGAGAGGGAGAGAGTGTGAGAGTGGGAGGCAGTGTGGGAGAGGGAGAGAGTTTGAGAGTGGGAGGCAGTGTGGGAGAGTGAGAGAGTGTGAGACTGGATGACAGTGTGGGAGAGGGATAGAGTGTGAGAGTGGGTGACAGTGTGGGAGAGGGAGAGAGTGTGAGAGTGGGTGACAGTGTGGGAGAGGGAGAGAGTGTGAGAGAGGGAGACAGTGTGAGAGAGGGAGACAGTGTGACAGAGGGAGAGAGTGTGAGAGAGGGAGAGAGTGAGACACTGTGAGAGATGAAGGGAGTGTGAGAGAGAGAGAGAGAGAGAGAGTGAGAGAAGGAGAAAGTGTGGGCGAGGGATAGAGTGTGAGAGAGGGAGGGATTGTTGATAGGGAGAGAGTGTGAGAGAGGGAGAGAGTGTGAGAGAGGGAGAGAGTGTGGGAGAGGGAGAGAGTGTGAGAGAGGGAGGGATTGTTGAGAGGGAGAGAGTGTGAGCGAGGGAAAGAGTGTGAGAGTGGGTGACAATGTGAGAGAGGGAGAGAGTTTGAGAGAGGGAGAGAGTGTGAGAGAGGGAGACGGTGTGAGAGAGGGAGACAGTGTGGGAAAGGGAGAGAGTGTGGGAGAGGGAGAGAGTGTGAGAGTGGGTGACAGTGTGGGAGAGGGAGACAGTATGAGAGTGGGAGACAGTGTGAGAGTGGGTGACAGTGTGAGAGTGGGTGACAGTGTGGGAGAGGGAGACAGTGTGAGAGTGGGAGACAGTGTGAGAGTGGGTGACAGTGTGGGAGAGGGAGAGAGTGTGAGAGTGGGTGACAGTGTGGGAGAGGGAGAGAGTGTGAGAGTGGGTGACAGTGTGGGAGAGGGAGAGAGTGTGAGAGAGGGAGACAGTGTGAGAGTGGGTGGCAGTGTGGGAGAGGGAGAGAGTGTGAGAGAGGGAGAGAGTGAGACACTGTGAGAGATGAAGGGAGTGTGAGAGAGAGAGAGAGAGAGAGAGAGTGAGAGAGGGAGAAAGTGTGGGAGAGGGATAGAGTGTGAGAGAGGGAGGGATTGTTGAGAGGGAGAGAGTGTGAGAGAGGGAGAGAGTGTGAGAGAGGGAGAGATTGTGGGAGAGGGAGAGAGTGTGAGAAAGGGAGGGATTGTTGAGAGGGAGAGAGTGTGAGCGAGGGAAAGAGTGTGAGAGTGGGTGACAATGTAAGAGAGGGAGAGAGTTTGAGAGAGGGAGACAGTGTGAGAGAGGGAGAGAGTGTGAGAGAGGGAGACAGTGTGAGAGAGGGAGACAGTGTGGGAGAGGGAGAGAGTGTGAGAGTGGGTGACAGTGTGGGAGATGGAGAGAGTGTGAGAGTGGGAGGGATTGTTGAGAGTGTGAGCGAGGGAGAGAGTGTGAGAGAGGGATAGTGTGAGAGAGTGAGGGTGAGGGAGGGAGAGAGTGCAAGAGAGAGATAGAGTGTGAGGGAGTGTTCTTGGAGATATGGGAAACTGGCTATCATGTGGGAAACACAATACAGATTAATACATTTGCTGAGTAAACAAACTTGTTCCTAAATTATAAAATCAGATCCTGGATGAAGTAAATGTCCTCCATGCAGTATTGCACCATTTAAGTTGTGAATAACTGACAGAGTGTGATAGGTCAGTTATTGTGCAGAGCTGGAATAGAACTTGTCTTTCCCCAGTCAGAGGCCAGAAAGCAAACACGTGGCACAGCCGCTTTTAAAAATAATTGTAAAGCAACCTGAAAAAAGATAGACCTCCCTCTAATGATTAAATGTGCGTCTGCTTTTATTGGGAGCAACACAGATGTTTTCAATATTAAAGCACAGACAGCGCCCAGGGTCAGACAGATTGGAACTTACAATGAAGTTGATGCTGTGAAGTAAGCAGTGAGCTAAAGCGGACGCTGGGTTCAGACATGGACACAGTGAATAGAAAGGATTACAGTGAGAATACTCGCGGTGCTGGGGAACTTGGAGGGAACCTGCAGGTGTTGGTCCCATCATCTCACAGCCAGACCACATCCAAAGCCTTAAAAGTGCGTGAAGCGCCGAAGGAGGACATTCATTCCAGGGGCTGGTTTAGCACACTGGGATAAATCGCTGGCTTTTAAAGCAGACCAAGGCAGGCCAGCAGCACGGTTCAATTCCCGTACCAGCCTCCCCGAACAGGCGCCGGAATGTGGCGACTAGGGGCTTTTCACTGTAACTTAATTTGAAGCCTACTTGTGACAATAAGCGATTTTCATTTCATTTCATTCCATTTCATTTCATTCCGTTTGACCTCAGCGGCTCTGTAGATGAGCAGATGATTCAATCCGACTGCACCGCTCTTTCCCTGGAGACGTATATTTGATTTCTGTCGCTCCTACCATTCCCTGTGAAACCACTGTTGTATCTGCCGGCACCAGTGTCCCAGGCCGTGCAGACCAGATCAGAACCACTCGCTGTGTGAATCGTTTAGAAGCAGTTTTCCCTTCGGGATGATTGGATTGGCTGGGGCTGGGTTATTGGGAATAAAAGACGATGATGTGAGATTAGTTCCACACATTTAAGATGATATTAGTTTTGGATAATCTGGATGTAAATGAACTATTTCCATGAACAATATAAATATCTGTGGGAAAGATGTAACTGAAATATATGATCATGCAGCTACATTCATCAGCGAGTAATGCAGAGCCGGAGCTGATAACAAATGGCAACATGGGGAGACTACACGGTCCCTCACACCTCCTCCACCATTCAATTTAATCACTGCTCAGCTTCTGCCTCAATGTCATTTCCCGCTTGTTCCTCACATCCTTTCATTACCTCATTTTCTGTATTCCCAATAAAAGCAGACGCACATTTAATCATTAGAGGGAGGTCTATCTTTTTTCAGGTTGCTTTACAATTATTTTTAAAAGCGGCTGTGCCACGTGTTTGCTTTCTGGCCTCTGACTGGGAAAAGACAAGTTCTATTCCAGCTCTGCACAATAACTGACCAATCACACTCTGTCAGTGATTCACAACTTAAATGGTGCAAAACAGTCAGTGCAGGGATCCCCTGCGGTCGTTCCCCTGAGAAACAAGTATACCGCTTTGGATACTTGTGGAGGGGACGACTTACCAGGGGTAAGCCATGGGGTACGGGCCTCTGGCACGGAGTCTGTCCCTGTTGCTCAAAAGGGAAGGGGGGAGAGGAGCAGAGCATTAGTAATTGGGGACTCTATAGTCAGGGGCACAGATAGGAGATTTTGTGGGAGCGTGAGAGACTCACGTTTGGTATGTTGCCTCCCAGGTGCAAGGGTACGTGATGTCTCGGATCTTGTTTTCCGGGTCCTTAAGGGGGAGGGGGAGCACCCCAAGTCGTGGTCCACATTGGCACGAACGACATAGGTAGGAAAGGGGATAAGGATGTCAGGCAGGCTTTCAGGGAGCTAGGATGGAAGCTCAGAACTAGAACAAACAGAGTTGTTATCTCTGGGTTGTTGCCCGTGCCACGTGATAGTGAGATGAGGAATAGGGAGAGAGAGCAATTAAACACGTGGCTACAGGGATGGTGCAGGCGGGAGGGATTCAGATTTCTGGATAAGTGGGGCTCTTTCTGGGGAAGGTGGGACCTCTACAGACAGGATGGTCTACATCTGAATCTGCGGGGCACAAATATCCTGGGGGGGAGATTTGTTAGTGCTCTTTGGGGGGGGGGTTTAAACTAATGCAGCAGGGGCATGGGAACCTGTATTGTAGTTTTAGGGTAAGGGAGAATGAGAGTATAGAGGTCAGGAGCTCAGATTTGACGTCGCAGGAGGGGGCCGGTGTTCAGGTAGGTGGTTTGAAGTGTGTCTACTTCAATGCCAGGAATATACGAAATAAGGTAGGGGAACTGGCAGCATGGCTTGGTACCTGGGACTTCGATGTTGTGGCCATTTCGGAGACATGGATAGAGCAGGGACAGGAATGGATGTTGCAGGTTCCGGGGTTTAGGTGTTTTAGTAAGCTCAGAGAAGGAGGCAAAAGAGGGGGAGGTGTGGCGCTGCTAGTCAAGAGCAGTATTACGGTGGCGGAGAGGATGCTAGATGGGGACTCATCTTCCGAGGTAGTATGGGCTGAGGTTAGAAACATGAAAGGAGAGGTCACACTGTTGGGAGTCTTCTATAGGCCTCCAAATAGTTCTAGGGATGTAGAGGAAAGGATGGCGAGGATGATCCTGGATAAGAGCGAAAGTAACAGGGTAGTTATTATGGGAGACTTTAACTTTCCAAATATTGACTGGAAAATATATAGTTCGAGTACATTAGATGGGTCGTTTTTTGTACAGTGTGTGCAGGAGGGTTTCCTGACACAGTTTGTTAACAGGCCAACAAGAGGCGAGGCCACATTGGATTTGGTTTTGGGTAATGAACCAGGCCAGGTGTTGGATTTGGAGGTAGGTGAGCACTTTGGGGACAGTGACCACAATTCGGTGATGTTTACGTTAAGGATGGAAAGGGATAAGTATACACCGCAGGGCAAGAGTTATAGCTGGGGGAAGGGCAATTATGATGCCATTCGACGTGACTTGGGGGGGGGGGGGGATAAGGTGGAGAAGTAGACTGCAAGTGTTGGGCACACTGGATAAGTGGTGCTTGTTCAAGGATCAGCTACTGCGTGTTCTTGATAAGTATGTACCTGTCAGGCAGGGAGGAAGGTGCCGAGCGAGGGAACCGTGGTTTACCAAAGAAGTGGAATCTCTTGTTAAGAGGAAGAAGGAGGCCTATGTGTAGATGAGGTGTGAAGTTTCAGTTGGGGCGATGGATAGTTACAAGGTAGCGAGGAAGGGTCTAAAGAGAGAGCTAAGACGAGCAAGGAGGGGACATGAGAAGTATTTGGCAGGAAGGATCAAGGAAAACCCAAAAGCTTTCTATAGGTATGTCAGGAATAAGCGAATGACTAGGGAAAGAGTAGGACCAGTCATGGACAGGGATGGGAAGTTGTGTGTAGAGTCTGAAGAGATAGGCGAGATACTAAATGAATATTTTTCGTCAGTATTCACTCAAGAAAAAGATAATGTTGTGGAGGAGAATGCTGAGCTCCAGGTAAATAGATTAGATGGCATTGAGGTACGTAGGGAAGAGGTGTTGGCAATTCTGGACAGGCTGAAAATAGATAAGTCCCCGGGACCTGATGGGATTTATCCTAGGATTCTCTGGGAGGCCAGGGAAGAGATTGCTGGACCATTGGCTTTGATTTTTATGTCATCATTGGCTACAGGAATAGTGCCAGAGGACTGGAGGATAGGAAATGTGGTCCCTTTTTTCAAAAAGGGGAGCAGAGACAACCCCGGCAACTATAGACCGGTGAGCCTCACGTCTGTAGTGGGTAAAGTCTTGGAGGGGATTGTAAGAGACAAGATTTATAATCATCTAGATAGGAATAATATAGTCAGGGATAGTCAGCATGGCTTTGTGAAGGGTAGGTCATGCCTCACAAACCTTATCGAGTTCTTTGAGAAGGTGACTGAACAGGTAGACGAGGGTAGAGCAGTTGATGTGGTGTATATGGATTTCAGCAAAGCGTTTGATAAGGTTCCCCACGGTAGGCTATTGCAGAAAATACAGAGGCTGGGTATTGAGGGTGATTTAGAGATGTGGATCAGAAATTGGCTAGCTGAAAGAAGACAGAGGGTGGTGGTTGATGGGAAATGTTCAGAATGGAGTTCTGTCACAAGTGGAGTACCACAAGGATTTGTTCTGGGGCCGTTGCTGTTTGTCATTTTTAATCACGACCTAGAGGAAGGCGCAGAAGTGTGGGTGAGTAAATTTGCAGACGATACTAAAGTCGGTGGTGTTGTCGATAGTGTGGAAGGAAGTAGCAGGTTACAGAGGGATATAGATAAGCTGCAGTGCTGGGCTGAGAGGTGGCAAATGGAGTTTAATGTAGAGAAGTGTGAGGTGATTCACTTTGGAAGGAATAACAGGAATGTGGAATATTTGGCTAATGGAAAAGTTCTTGAAAGTGTGGATGAGCAGAGGGATCTAGGTGCCCATGTACATAGATCCCTGAAAGTTGCCACCCAGGTTGATAGGGTGGTGAAGAAGGCCTATGGAGTGTTGGCCTTTATTGGTAGAGGGATTGAGTTCCGGAGTCAGGAGGTCATGTTGCAGCTGTACAGAACTCTGGTACGGCCGCATTTGGAGTATTGCGTACAGTTCTGGTCACCGCTTTATAGGAACGACGTGGAGGCTTTGGAACGGGTGCAGAGGAGATTTACCAGGATGTTGCCTGGTATGGAGGGAAAATCTTACGAGGAAAGTCTGATGGACTTGAGGTTGCTTTCGTTAGAGAGAAGAAGGTTAAGAGGAGACTTAATAGAGGCATACAAAATGATCAGTGGGTTAGATAGGGTGGACAGTGAGGGCCTTCTCCCGCGGATGGAAATGGCTAGCACGAGGAGACATAGCCTTAAACTGAGGGGTAATAGATATAGGACAGAGGTCAGAGGTAGGTTCTTTCCGCAAAGAGTAGTGAGGCCGTGGAATGCCCTACCTGCTACAGTAGTGAACTCGCCAACATTGAGGGCATTTAAAAGTTTATTGGATAAACACATGGATGATAATGGTATAGTGTAGGTTAGATGGCTTTTGTTTCGGTGCAACATCGTGGGCCGAAGGGCCTGTACTGCGCTGTATCGTTCTATGTTCTATGTTCTATGTTCTGTAAGAATAATGGAGGCTGACACCCAAAGCAACATTTCAAACCGAGTTGGACATTTACGGCCATAAGACCATAAGACAAAGGAGCTGAACTTGGTCACTAGGCCCATCGAGCCTGCTCATTCAATCATGGCTGATATGTTTCTCACCCTCATTCTCCTACCTTCTCACCTTCTCCCCAGAACCCCTGACCTCCTTATTAACCAAGAACCTATCTATCTCTGTCTTAAAGACACTCAGTGATTTGGCCTCCACAGCCTTCTGCGGCAAAGAGTTCCACAGATTCACCACCCTCTGGCTGAATAAATTCCACCTCAGCTCTGTTTTAAAGCATCGTGCCTTTAGTCTGAGATTGTGTCCTCTGCTTCTAGTTTTTCCTACTAGTGGAAACATCCTCTCCACGTCCACTCTGTCCAGGACTCGCAGTATCCTGGAAGTTTCAGTAAGATCCCCCCTCATCCTTCGAAACTCCACGAGTACAGACCCAGAGACCTCAACCGCTCCTCATACGACAAGCTCTTCATTCCAGGGATCGTTCTAGTGAACCTCCTGTGGACCCTTTCCAAGGGAAGCATGCCCTTCTTCAGATACGGGGCCCAAAACTGCTCACAATACTCCAAATGGGATCTGACCAGAGACTTATGACTTATACAGCCTCAGAAGTACATTCCTGGTCTTGTACTCTCGCCCTCTCGACATGAATGCTAACATTGCAATTGCCTTCCTAACTGCCGACTGAACCTGCCCGTTAACCATAAGAGAATCGTGAACAAGGCCTCCCAAGTCCCTTTGTGCTCCTGATTTCCGAAGCATTTCCCCATTTAGAGAATAGTCAATTCCTCCTTCTAAAGTGCATAACCTCACACTTTTCCACATTGTATTCCATCTGCCACGTCTTTGCAGAATCTCCGAGTCTCAAAGTCCTTCTGCACCCCCCCCCCCCTCCCCACCCCGCCACCGCTTCCTCAATACTATCTGTCCCTCTACAGATCTTTGTATCATCTGCAAACTCAGCAACAGTGCCTTCAGTTCCTTCTTCCGGATCATTAATATATATTGTGGAAAGTTGTGGTCCCAGCACAGACCCCTGAGGCACACCACTAGACACGGCTGCCATCCTGAAAAATACCCCTTTATCCCCACTCTCTGCCTCTGCCAGTCAGCCAATTCTTTTTCCATCCCAGGATCTTACCCTGAACACCATGGGCTCTTAACCCATTTAACAGCCTCCTGTGCGGCACCATATCAAATGCCTCCTGGAAATCTAAATAAATCTTGCCGCTGGTTCTCCCTTGTCTAACTTCCGTGTTACTTCCTCAAAGAGAACTCTAACAGATTTGTCAGACGTGACCTCCCCTTGACGAAGCCGAGCTGACTCAGTCCGATTTTATCCTGCACTTCCAAGTACTCCGCAATCTCATCTTTAATAATGGATCTAAAATCTTACCAATGACCGAAGTCAGGCTAACCGGCCGATAATTTCCCGTCTTCTGCGGGCCCTTCTTAACCAGCGGTACTACATTCGCCACTTTCCAGTCCTCTGGGACCCTTTCTGCCTCCAGTGATTCCTGAAAGATCACCACCACTCCCTCCACAAACTCCTCAGCTATCTCTTTTAGAACCCTGAGATGTAGTCCATCCGTCCAGGTCATTCATCCACCTTCAGACCTTTCAGTTTCCCCAGAACCTTCTCCTTAGTCGGCCTGCCATTTCTTTGTTGCCTATTATTACTTCACCTTATGTTCACTAATCAAGTCTGCTTCATGACACATCAGCAAATCCAGAATTGCTTGTTCCCCAGTCGGCTCTGTCACAAGCTGCTCCAAAGAAAATCTCTGAGACTTTCCTCATATTCCTTTTCTTGAGATCCACGACCAATCTGATTTTCCCAGTCCACCTGCATATTGAAGTCCCCATGATTATTGTAACATTGCCTTTTTTACATGCCTTTTCTATCTCCTGATTTATTTACTGCTCGGGATCCTGCAAATAACTCCCATCAGTGTCGTTTTATCTACTCCATTCCTCAACTCTGTCCACAGAGAATCTATGCCTTCTGATCCTATATCGCTCCTCGCTATCGATTTAACTTAATTCCATACTAACATAGAATGTACAGTGCAGAAGGAGGCCATTCGGCCCATCAAGACTGCACCAGCTCTTGGAAAGAGCACCCAACCCAAGGTCAACACCTGCACCCTATCCCCACCCAACACTAAGGGCAATTTTGGACACTAAGGGCAATTTATCATGGCCAATCCACCTAACCTGCACATCTTTGGACTGTGGGAGGAAACCGGAGCACCCGGAGGAAACCCCCGCACACACGGGGAGGATGTGCAGACTCCACACAGGCAGTGACCCGTCGGAATCGAACCTGGGACCCTGGAGCTGTGAAGCAATTGTGCTATCCACAATGCTGCCGTGCTGCCCCCTTTGCCCAACTGATTTTCCTTTTGATAGAACACTTGCATATTTTGAACCCAGCCCTGATCACGTCCCTGTTATTCCCACCAAATCGTACCAGCCAATATCAATGTGCGCAACATGCAAATTTACCTTGTTCCGTATACATAGAACATGACAGCGCAGTACAGGCCCTTCGGCCCTCGATGTTGCACCGACCTGTGAAACCACTCTAAAGCCCATCTACACTATTCCCTTATTGTCCATTTGTCTACCCAATGACCATTTGAATGTCCTTCGTGTTGGCGAGTCCACTATACTGCGCACATTTAGGTCCATCACCCTCAATCCTGCATTGAGCACCTCCCTTCTCACACTTGTCACCTTGTTTGCTCTGCCTTAGGGTGATGTTGTTCAGGTATTTGTGTTCTCCATTTCCCCTTCAGTTATTACACCTTCTGAGCTACCGCTCTGGTTCCCACTCCCTTTCATATTAGTTTCAATTCTCCCGGGTGACACTAACAAACCTCCCAGCGAGGATAGTGATGCCCCTCCAGTTCAGATGCTGCCCGCCCTTCTTGTCCAGGTCCCACCTGTCCCGGAAGATAGCCCAATGGCCCAGAAATCTGAAACCCTCCCTCCTACACCACCAGTTTAGCCACGAGTTTAGCTGCACTATCCTCTTATTTCTGGCCTCACTGTCACGTGGCATAGGGAGTAATCCTGAGAGTAATCCTCAGAGCACCCGGAGGAAACCCACGCAGACACGGGGAGAACGTGCAGACTCCGCACAGACAGTGACCCAAGCGGAAATCGAACCTGGGACCCTGGTGCTGTGAAGCAACAGGCTTCACGCCTCTGTGCTACAGTGCCGGCCTTCACATCAGGAATCCTGAAGAATTGGGAGAGTGTCAGTATCACGGAGAGCTGTGGATCTGCTGTGTAATACTGAGAAATAAATCACCAAGGCCATGGCAGGGTTTGATTCTCCTCCAATCCGCCAGCTCCAATCTTAACCATCGCATTAGCCCCCGGCATCGATCAGTCCATTAAACCTGGGGAACAGACTCTAATTGAGAAATAATGAATGGAAACAATGGTTGATCACTCTCTTATTGTGAAACAGTCAGTATTTTCCCGAGGAGAAACACTAGAGGATACAGAAGGGAACCAAAAGGACCAGTCTCCCCAACAACACCAGCGGGAGTTTGTAGTTATCCAGTGGTGGCAATCAGATAGCCTAAATAATTTAAATAAATATGGAACACAATATATAATAGTTTCTTAGCCCATTACTTCCCGGATTCCATTATTTAAATTGCTGGGACATCTTCAGTAGAAACATGCAGAGAGATCACAATGTATTCCACCACATAGCAGCGATATGCCTAGTAACTAATGGAATTAAAACGTGAAAGATAATTTCTGATACTCATCGACATTTCCAAATGCATATTATTGTGAAAAGAAGAAAGATTTCTAGATATATTCAGTAATTGGACTGACAATAATCATGTTCCTGGCATGATGATTCTATAGAAAGATAATCACAGTTTAGTTAATTGTGAGCAGAAATGTGCATGTTCAGTTTATTGTGTTATTATAGGAAGGTCAGGAATTACTGACTCTAATTGAAAGAACAATATTATTGTGATTATTGTCTGAACAATATTTATTTACGCCTCTGATTACTGGAATAATCAATCCTTCAATAATCACTTTCAAAGTTGCAATTAAATGTTTTTCATTATTTACTGTTCAATGGACTGAAAACGAACGTGATGCTTTCTATCAATGTTGTACAAACATGATGGTGTAATATATGTCATCCTGCCTTCCATCATTGGATTTCAGAGATCATAGAATTTACAGTGCAGAAGGAGGCCATTCGGCCCACCGAGTCTGCACCGGCTCTTGGAAAGAGCACCCGACCCAAGCCCACACCTCCACCCTATCCCCATAACCCAGTAACCCCATCTAAGCGGCCAATCCGCCTAACCTGCACATCTTTGGACTGTTGGAGACAATCAGAGCACCCGGAGGAAACCCGTGCACACACGGCGAGAACGTGCAGACTCTGCACAGACAGTGACCCACGCGGGAATCGAACCTGGGACCCTGGCGCTGTGACGTCGTAGTGGTAACCACTGTGCTACCGTGCTGCCCGAGTTGCTCAGTTTTCTTTGGGAGAAACAGGCAGAGAGAATTCTCACACCATTCAGTCATGGCACAACTATGATTAATGAAATTAAATCCTGAGATATAATTGCTGGTATCATAGACATGGGGAATATTTCCCAATACATATTATTGTGGGAAGTTAATTATTATGGTCTGAACAATAATTAGAAACCGCCTGTGATTATTGCAATGAACAATCCTTTGTCAATCACAGTGAAAGATGCAATGAAATGTTTTTAGTTATTTGCTGTGTTTAATGGACTGAAAACTAATTTGGTATTTTCTCTCAATGTTGCACAAATAATAATTAGCTGTGTAATGCTTGTTGGACTTTAACATAATGAGCTGTTCACTGATTTAATTCAACCTCGCACTGAATGAATGAGATAATTGTTTATTGGACCAAACAATCAATTCAAATTCACTCTGATTATTGGGATGAACTATGTTAACAGGGGATTAATCTTCACAGAAAATAATTAAATAATTCAAGTAAAAAGCACCAGATCCGTCAGAATTTCACCAGTTTAAAGAAATTTAATGTTGGGTCTCTGGCAATCATTGATTAAAATATCTCAGCCATTTTAACAGCTAGTTCTTCCATATTCGCTTTGATTATTGGGTGTAATGATTAAAAGTTAGTTACCTAACTCTTGGACTGATGAATAATTTACTGTTCACTTTTATACGGAATCCAAGCAGTATAAAAAGTGTTGGCCCTCAGGACAATCTCAACGAAAGGACATTTGAAAAGGGACTTGTTTCAGTGACTGATGTTGTCTCCAAATCCCGCAGGCTACTCACTCCTCTCTGGGGTTGGGTGATATCTGGGCTTGGGTGATATCTGGGGCTGAGTGATATCTGGAGTTGGGTGATCTCTGGCATTGGGTGATATCTGGTGTTGGGTAATATCTGGGGTTGGGTGATATCTGGGGTTGGGTGATATCTGGGGTTGGGTGATCTCTGGGGTTGGGTGATCTCTGGGGTTGGGTGATATCTGGGGTTGGGTGATATCTGGGGTTGGGTGATATCTGGGGTTGGGTGATATCTGGGGTTGGGTGATATCTAGGGTTGGGTGATCTCTGGGGTTGGGTGATATCTGGGGTTGGGTGATATCTAGGGTTGCGTGATCTCTGGGGCTGGGTGATATCTGGGGCTGGGTGATATCTGGGGTTGGGTGATATCTGGGGTTGGGTGATATCTAGGGTTGGGTGATATCTAGGGTTGGGTGATCTCTGGGCTTGGGTGATATCTGGGGTTGGGTGATATCTAGGGTTGCGTGATCTCTGGGGTTGGGTGAACTCTGGGGCTGGGTGATCTCTGGGGTTGGGTGATATCTGGGGTTGGGTGATATCTAGGGTTGGGTGATCTCTGGGCTTGGGTGATATCTGGGTTTGGGTGATATCTAGGTTTGGGTGATCTCTGGGGTTGGGTGATATCTGGGGTTGGGTGATATCTGGGGTTGGGTGATATCGGGGATTGGGTGATCTCTGCGGTTGGGTGATCTCTGGGGTTGGGTGATCTCTGGGGTTCGGTGATCTCTGGGGATGGGTTATCTCTCAGGTTGGGTGATGACTGGGGTTGGGTGATATCTGGGGTTGGGTGCTCTCTGGGGTTGGGTGATATCTGGGGTTGGGTGAACTCCGGGGTTGGGTGATATCTGGGGTTGGGTGATCTCTGGGGTTGGGTGTTATCTGGGGTTGGGTGAACTCTGGGGTTGGGTGATATCTGGTGTTGGGTGATATCTGGGGTTGGGTGGTATCTGGGGTTGGGTGAACTCTGGGGTTGGGTGGTATCTGGGGTTGGGTGATTTCTGGGGTTGGGTGAACTCTGGGGTTGGGCGATATCTGGTGTTGGGTGATATCTGGGGTTGGGTGGTATCTGGGGTTGGGTGATATCTGGGGTTGGGTGGTATCTGGGGTTGGGTGATATCTGGGGTTGGGTGATATCTGTGGTTGGGCGATATCTGGGGTTGGGTGATATCTGGGGTTGGGTGATTTCTGGGGTTGGGTGATATCTGGGGTTGGGTGATATCTGGGGTTGGGTGACATCTGGGGTTGGGTGGTATCTGGGGTTGGGTGAACTCTGGGATTGGGTGGTATCTGGTGTTGGGTGATTTCTGGGGTTGGGTGAACTCTGGGGTTGGGCGATATCTGGTGTTGGGTGATATCTGGGGTTGGGTGGTATCTGGGGTTGGGTGATATCTGGGGTTGGGTGGTATCTGGGGTTGGGTGATATCTGGGGTTGGGTGAACTCTGGGGTTGGGTGATATCTGGGGTTGGGTGATTTCTGGGGTTGGGTGAACTCTGGGGTTGGGTGATATCTGGGTTTGGGTGATATCTGGGGTTGGGTGAACTCTGGGGTTGGGTGATATCTGGGGTTGGGTGATATCTGGGGTTGGGTGATATCTGGGGTTGGGCGATATCTGGGGTTGGGTGAACTCTGGGGTTGGGTGATATCTGGGGTTGGGTGATATCTGGGGTTGGGAGATTTCTGGGGTTGGGTGCTTTCTGGGGTTGGGTGAACTCTGGGGTTGGGCGATATCTGGTGTTGGGTGATATCTGGGGTTGGGTGGTATCTGGGGTTGGGTGATATGGGGGTGTGTGATATCCAGTGGGTGCTGATATCCGTTCTGCGGTGATGTTTGGTGGGGGGGGCATCAATTCCAGGCTGGGTTCATATCCGAGGGGGGGGGGTGATATATTAATAATAATCGCTTATTGGCACAAGTATATTTCACTGAAGTCAATGTGAAAAGCCCCTAGTCGCCATAGTCCGGCGCCTGTTTGTCGAGGCCGGCACGGGAATTGAGTCCATGTTGGGCTGGTTCGGGGGGTGGGTGTGTCATCGGACAGAATGATACCTTGCTGGGGGCATCCGGAGGTTGTGGGTGTTAATCAGGGTGATAATATCGAGGGTCGTTGTATCTGGGGACTGACATAAGAGGGGGGATATTTAAGGGGTAATATCCGGTTTGGAGGGGTGACATTTGGCGGGTGGGAGTGATCGCCGGGGGAGGGCAGAGTTGATATCCAAGAGTAGTGACATCTGCCGGTGGGAGAAATCGGGGTGGGGGTGATATCGGGGAGGGGGTGATATCGGGGAGTGGGTGATATCGGGGTGGTGTGATATCGGGAGGGGGTGATATCGGGGAGGGGGTGATATCGGGAGGGGGTGATATCGGGATGGGGTGATATCGGGGAGGGATGATATCGGGGAGTGGGTGGTATCGGGGACGGGGTGATATCGGGAGGGGGTCATTTCGGGGAGGGGGTGATATCAGGGTGGGTGATATCGGGGTGGGGGGATATCGGGGGGAGGGGGTGATATCGGGGAGGGGGTGATATCGGGAGGAGGGGATATCGGGGTTGGGCTGATATCGGGGGGGGAGGGGTGATATAGGCGAGGGGTGATATCGGGGAGGGGGTGATATCGGGGTGGGGTGATATCGGGTGGGGGTGATATTGGAGTGGAGGTGATATCGGGGTGGGGGTGATATCGGGCAGGGGGTGATATCGGGGAGGGGGTGATATCGGGGAGGGGGTGATATCGGTGTGGGGGTGATATCGCGGAGAGGGTGATATCGGGGTGGGGTAATATCGGGAGGGGGTGATATCGGGGAGGGGGTGATATCGGGGAGGGGGTGATATCGGGGATGGGGTGATATTGGGGGGAGGTGGTGATATCGGGGAGGGGGTGAAATCGTGGAGGGGTGATATCGGGGTGGGGTGATATCGGGGAGAGGGTGATATCAGGGAGGGGGTGCTATAGGGGAGGGGGTGATATTGGGGTGGGCGGATATCGGGGGGAGTGGGTGATATCGGGGAGGGGGTGATATCGGGGAGGAGGGGATATCTGGGTGGGGCAGATATCTGGGGGGAAGGGTGATATCGGCGGGGGGGTGATATCGGGGAGGGGGTGATATTGGTGAGGGGGTGATATCGGGGTGGGGGTGATATCGATGAGGGGGTGATATCGGGGAGGGGGTGATATCGGGGAGGGGGTTATATCGGCCGGGGGGTGATATCGGGGTGGGTGTGATATCGGGGAGGGGGTGATATCGGGAAGGGGGTGATATCGGGGAGGCGGTGTTATCGGGGAGGCGGTGATATCGGGGTGTGTGTGATATACGCGAGGGGGTGATATCGGGTTGGGGGTGGTAGCGGGGAGGGGGTGATATCGGGGAGGGCGTGATATCGGGGAGGGAGTGATCTCGGGGAGTGGGTGAAATCGGGGATGGGTTAATATCTGGGTAGGTGTGATATCGTGGTGGGGGAGATATCGGGGAGGGGGTGATATCGGGGAGGGGGTGATACCGGGAGGGTGGTGGTGATATCGGGGTGGGGGTGATATCGGGGTGGGGGTGATATCGGGGTGGGGGTGATATCGTGTAGGGGGTGCTATCGGGGAGTGGGTGATATCGGGGAGGGGTGATATTGGGGAGGTGGTGATATCGGGGTGGGGGTGTATTTCGGGAAGGGTGTGATATCGGTGAAACGGAGATATCAGGGAGGGGGTGATATCGGCGTGGGGGTGATATCGGTGAAGGGGTGATATCGGGGAGGGGGTGATATCGGGGAGGGGATGATATCGGGGAGGGGGTGATATCGAGGTGGGGGTGATATCGGGGAGGGGGTGAGATCGGGGTGGTGGTGATATCGGGGTGGGGTGATACCGGGGAGGGGGCGATATTGGGGAGGGGGTGATATCGGGGTGGGGGTGATGTCGGGGTGGGGGTGATATCGCGGTGGGGTGATATCGAGGAGGGGTGATATCGGGGTGGGGGGTTATATCGGGGTCGAGTGATATCGGGGTGGGTTGATATTGGAGTGGATGTGATATCGGGGTGGGGGTGATATCGGGGAGGGGGTGCTTTCGGGGAGGGGTGATATCGGGGTGGGGATGATATCGGGGGGGTGTGATATCGGGGAGGGGGTGATATCGGGGAGGCGGTGATATCGGCGGGGAAGTGATATTGGGGTGCGTGTGATATCGGGGAGGTGGTGATATCGGGGAGGGTGTGATATCGGGGAGACGGTGTTATCGGGGAGGCGGTGATGTCGGGGAGGGCGTGATATCGAGGAGGGGGTGATGTCGGGGAGGGGGTGATATCGGGGCAGGGGTAATATCAGGGAGGGGGTGATGTCGGGGTTGGGGGTGATATCGGGGTGGGTGTGATATATGGGAAGGGGTGATATCGGGTTGGGGGTAATAGCGGGGAGGGGTGATTTCGGGGAGGGCGTGATATCGGGGAGGGAGTGATCTCGGGGAGAGGGTGATATCGGGGATGGGGTAATATCTGGGTGGGTGTGATATCGTGGTGCGAGAGATATCGGGGAGGGGGTGATATCGGGGAGGGGGTGATACCGGGAGGGTGGGGGTAATATCGGGGTGGGGCTGATATCGGGGTGGTGGTGATATCGGGGTGGGGGTGATGTCGGGGAGGGGGTGCTATTGGGGAGGGGGTGATATCGGGGTGGGGGTGATATTGGGGAGGGGGTGATATCGGGGAAAGGGTGATATCAGGGAGGGGGTGATATCGGTGTGGGGGTGTTATCGGGGAGGGGTGATATCGGGGAGGGTGTGATATCGGGGAGGGGAAGATATCGGGGAGCGGGTGATATCGGGGTGTGGGTCATATCGGGGAGGGGGTGATTTCGGGGAAGTGGTAATATCGGGGAGGGGGTGATATCGGGGAGGGTGTGATATCGGGGAGGGGGTGATATCGGGGAGGGGGTGGTATTGGTGAGGGGGTGATGTCGGGGAGGGGGTGATATCGGGGAGGGGGTGATATCGGGGAGGGTGTGATATCGGGGGGGGGTGATATCGGGGTGGGGGTGATATCGGGGTGCGGGTGATTTCGGGGAGGGGGTGATATTGGAGAGGGGGCGATATTGGAGAGGGGGTGATATCGGGGTGAGGGTGATATCGGGGTGGGGATGATATCGGGGTGGGGTGATATCGGGGAGGGGTGAGATCGGGGTGAGGGGTTATATCGGGGTAGGGGTGATTTCGGGGAGGGGTTGATATCGGGGAGGGGTGATATCGGAGTGGGGGTGATATCGGGGTGGGGTTGATATCGGTGTGGGGGTGATATCGGGGTGGGGTTGATATTGGGGTGGGGGTGATATCGGGGTGGGGGTGAATTCGGGGAGGGGGTGATATCGGGGAGGGGGTGATATCGGGGAGGGGGTGATATCGGGGAGGGGCTGATATCGGGGTGGGGGTGATTTCGGGGAGGGGGTGATATCGGGGGTTGGGGGTGATATCGGGGAGGGGGTGATATCGGGGAGGGGGTGATATCGGGGTGCGGGTGATTTCGGGGAGGGGATGATATCGGGGAGGGGGTGATATCGGGGAGGGGGTGATATCGGGGAGGGGGTGATATCGGGGAGGGGGTGATATCGGGGTGAGGGTGATATCGGGGTGGGGGTGATTTCGGGGAGGTGGTGATTTGGGGGAGGGGGTGATATCGGGGAGGGGTTGATATCGGGGTGGGGGTGATATTGGGGTTGGGGTGATATCGGAGAGGGGGTGATATCGGGGAGGGGGTGATAGCGGGGAGGGGGTGATGTCGGGGAGGGGGTGATATCGGGGAGGGGGTGATATAGGGGAGGGGGTGATATCGGGGAGGGGGTGATATCGGGTGGGGGTGATATCGGGGTGGTGGTGATATCGGAGAGGGGGTGATATCGGGGTGGGTGTGATATCGGAGGGGTGATATCGGGGAGTGGGTGATATCGGGGAGGGGGTTATATCGGGGAGGGGGTGATATCGGGGAGGGGGTGATATCGGGGAGGGGGTGATATCGGGGTGGGGGTGATTTCGGGAGGGGGTCATATCGGGGAGGGATGATTTCGGGGAGGGGGTGATATGGAGGAGGGGGTGATATCGGGGAGGGGTGACATCGGGAAGGGGGTGATATCGCGGTGGGGTGATATCGGGGAGGGGGTGATATCGGGGGGGGGTGATATCGGGGAGGGGGTGATATCGGGGTGGGGGTGATATCGGGGAGGGGGTGATATCGGGGAGCGGGTGATATGGGGTAGGGGTGATATCGGGGAGTGGGTGATATCGAGCAGTCGCTGATATCGGGGAGGAGGTGATATCGGGCAGGGGGTCATATCGGGGAGGGGGTGATATCGGGGGGGGGGTGATATCGGGGTGGTTGTGATATCGGGGAGGGGGTGGTTTCGGGGAGGGGGTGATATCGGGGAGGGGTGATATCGGGGAAGGGTGATGTCGGGGTAGGGGTGATATTGGGGAGGGGGTTATATCGGGGAGGGGGTGATATCGGGGAGGAGTGATATCGGGGAGGGGGTGATATCGGGGAGGGGGTGATATCGGGGAGGGGGTGATATCGGGGAGGGGTGATATCGGGGAGGGGGCGATATCGGGGAGGGGGTGATATCGGGGAGTGGGTGATATCGGGGAGGGGGTGATATCGGGGTGGGAGTGATATTGGGGAGGGGGTGATTTCGCGGTGGGGGTGATATCGGGGAGGGGTGATATCGGGGATGGGGCGATATCGGGGAGGGGGTGATATCGGGGTGGGGGTGATATCGGTGAGGGGGTGATATCGGGGAGGGGGTGATATCGGGGTGGGGGTGATATCGGGCAGGGGGTGATATCGGGGTGGGGTGGTTTCGGGGAGGCGGTGGTTTCTGGGTGGGGGTGATATCGGGGAGGG
Source organism: Scyliorhinus torazame (assembly GCF_047496885.1). Lineage (NCBI taxonomy): Eukaryota > Metazoa > Chordata > Chondrichthyes > Carcharhiniformes > Scyliorhinidae > Scyliorhinus > Scyliorhinus torazame. The sequence goes on from NC_092711.1 coordinate 21,166,218, forward strand.
GGTGATATCGGGGAGGGGGTGATATCGGGGAGGGGTGACATCGGGGTGGGGGAGATATCGGGGAGGGGGTGATATCAGGGTGGGGGCGATATCGGGCATGGGGTGATATCGGGGAGGGGGTGATATTGGGGTGGGGGTGATATCGGGGAGGGGGTGATATCGTGGAGGGGGTGGTATCGGGGTGGGGGTGATATCGGGGAGTGGGTGATATCGGGGAGGGAGTGATATCGGGGAGGGGGTGATATCGGGGTGGGGGTGATATCGGGGAGGGGGTGATATTGGGGAGGGGGTGATATCCGGGAGGGGGTGATATCGGGTAGGGGGTGCTTTCGGGGAGGGGGTGGTTTCGAGGAGGGGGTGATTTCGGGGAGGGTGTGTTATTGGGAACGGGGTGATATCGGGGAGGGGGTGGTATCTGGGAGGGGGTGATATCGGGGAGGGGGTGATATTAGTGAGGGGGTGATATCGGGGAGGGGGTGAATCGGGGAGGGGGTGATATCCGGGTGCCGGTGATATTGGGGACGGGGTGATATCGGGGAGGGGGTGATCAAGCAGGGGGTGATATCGGGGTGGGGGTTTTAACAGGGAGGGGTGGTTTCGGGGTGGGGTGATATCGGGGAGGGGGTGATATCGGGGAGAGGGTGATATTGGTGAGGGGGTGATATCGGCGAGGGGGTGATATCGGGGAGGGGCTGATATCGGGGTGGCGGTGATATCGGGGACGGGGTGATATCGGGGAGGGGGTGATATCGGGGTGGGGGTGATATCGGGCAGTGGGTGATATCGGGGAGGGGGTGATATCGGGGAGGGGGTGATATCTGTGTGGGGGTGGTATCGGGCAGTGGGTGATATCGGGGAGGGGGTGATATCGGGGAGGGGGTGATATCGGGGAGGGGGTGATATCGGGGAGGGAGTGATATCGGGGAGGGGGTGATATCGGGGTGGGGTGATATCGGGGAGGGGGTGATATCGGGGTGGGGGTGCTATCGGGGAGGGGAAGATATCGGGGAGGGGGTGATTTCGGGGAGGGGGTGATATCGGGGAGGGGGTGATATCGGGGTGGGGGTGATATCGGTGAGGGGGTGATATCGGGGAGGGGGTGATATCGGGGAGGGGGTGATATCGGGGAGGGAGCGATATCGGGGAGGGTTGATATCGGGGTGGGTTGATATCGGGGAGGGGGTGATATCGGGGTGGGGGTGATATCGGGGAGGGGAAGATATCGGGGAGGGGGTGATTTCGGTGAGGGGGTGATATCGGGGAGGGGGTGATATCGGGGAGGGGGTGATATCGGGGAGGGGGTGATATCGGGGAGGGGGTGATATCGGGGAGGGAGCGATATCGGGGAGGGGGTGATTTCGGGGAGGGGGTGATATCGGGGAGGGGGTTATATCGGGGTGGGTTGATATCGGGGAGGGGGTTATATCGGGGAGGGGGTGATATCGGGGAGGGGGTGATATCGGGGAGGGGGTGATATCGGGGAGGGAGCGATATCGGGGAGGGGGAGATATCGGGGAGGGGGTGAAATCGGTGTGGGGTTGATATCGGGGTGGGGGTGATATCGGGGAGGGGTTGATATCGGGGTAGGGGTGATATCGGGGAGGGGGTGATATTGGGGAGGGGTTGATATCGGGGTAGGGGTGATATCGGGGAGGGGGTGATTTTGGGGAGGGGGTGATATTGGGGTGGGGGTGATATCGGGGTGGGGGTGATATCGGGGAGGCGGTGATATCGGGGAGGGGGTGAAATCGGTGTGGGGTTGATATCGGGGTGGGGGTGATATCGGGGAGGGGTTGATATCGGGGTAGGGGTGATATCCGGGAGGGGGTGATATTGGGGAGGGGGTAATATCGTGGAGGGGGTGATATCGGGGAGGGGGTGATATCGGGGAGGGGGTGATATCGGGGAGGGAGTGATATCGGGTAGGGGGTGATATCGGGGTGGGGTGATATCGGGGAGGGGGTGATATCGGGGAGGGGGTGATATCGGGGAGGGGGTGATATCGGGCAGTGGGTGATATCGGGGAGGGGGTGATATCGGGGAGGGAGTGATATCGGGGAGGGGGTGATATCGGGGTGGGGGTGATATCGGGCAGGGGGTGATATCGGGGTGGGGTGGTTTCGGGGAGGCGGTGGTTTCGGGGTGGGGGTGATATCGGGGAGGGGGTGATATCGGGGAGGGGGTGATATCGGGGAGGGGTGACATCGGGGTGGGGGAGATATCGGGGAGGGGGTGATATCAGGGTGGGGGCGATATCGGGCAGGGGGTGATATCGGGGAGGGGGTGATATCGGGGTGGGGGTGATATCGGGGAGGGGGTGATATCGTGGAGGGGGTGATATCGGGGTGGGGGTGATATCGGGGAGTGGGTGATATCGGGGAGGGGGTGATATCGGGGAGGGGGTGATATCGGGGTGCCGGTGATATCGGGGACGTGGTGATATCGGGGAGGGGGTGATCAGGCAGTGGGTGATATCGGGGTGGGGGTGGTTACAGGGAGGAGTGGTTTCGGGGTGGGGTGATATCGGGGAGGGGGTGATATCGGGGAGGGGGTGATATTGGTGAGGGGGTGATATCGGCGAGGGGGTGATATCGGGGAGGGGCTGATATCGGGGTGGCGGTGATATCGGGGACGGGGTGATATCGGGGAGGGGGTGATATCGGGGTGGGGGTGATATCGGGCAGTGGGTGATATCGCGGAGGGGGTGATATCGGGGAGGGGGTGATATCGGTGTGGGGGTGATATCGGGCAGTGGGTGATATCGGGGAGGGGGTGATAGCGGGGAGGGGGTGATATCGGGGAGGGGGTGATATCGGGGAGGGAGTGATATCGGGGAGGGGGTGATATCGGGGTGGGGTGATATCGGGGAGCGGGTGATATCGGGGTGGGGGTGATATCGGGGAGGGGAAGATATCGGGGAGGGGGTGATTTCGGGGAGGGGGTCATATCGGGGAGCGGGTGATATCGGGGTGGGGGTGATATCGGGGATGGGGTGATATCGGTGAGGGGGTGATATCGGGGAGGGGGTGATATCGGGGAGGGAGCGATATCGGGGAGGGGGTGATATCGGGGAGGGGGTGATATCGGGGAGGGGGTGATATCGGGGAGGGAGCGATATCGGGGAGGGGGTGATTTCGGGGAGGGGGTGATATCGGGGAGGGGGTGATATCGGGGTGGGGGTGATATCGGGGAGGGGGTGATATCGGGGAGGGGGTGATATCGGGGAGGGGGTGATATCGGGGAGGGGGTGAAATCGGTGTGGGGTTGATATCGGGGTGGGGGTGATATCGGAGAGGGGTTGATATCGGGGTAGGGGTGATATCGGGGAGGGGGTGATATTGGGGAGGGGTTGATATCGGGGTGGGGGTGATATCGGGGAGTGGGTGATATCGGGGAGGGAGTGATATCGGGGAGGGGGTGATATCGGGGTGGGGGTGATATCGGGGAGGGGGTGATATTGGGGAGGGGGTGATATCCGGGAGGGGGTGATATCGGGTAGGGGGTGGTTTCGGGGAGGGGGTGGTTTCGAGGAGGGGGTGATTTCGGGGAGGGTGTGTTATTGGGAAGGGGGTGATATCGGGGAGGGGGTGGTATCTGGGAGGGGGTGATATCGGGGAGGGGGCGATATTGGTGAGGGGGTGATATCGGGGAGGGGGTGATATCTGGGAGGGGGTGATATCGGGGTGCCGGTGATATCGGGGACGGGGTGATATCGGGGAGGGGGTGATCAGGCAGGGGGTGATATCGGGGTGGGGGTGGTTACAGGGAGGGGTGGTTTCGGGGTGGGGTGATATCGGGGAGGGGGTGATATCGGGGATGGGGTGATATTGGTGAGGGGGTGATATCGGCGAGGGGGTGATATCGGGGAGGAGCTGGTATCGGGGTGGCGGTGATATCGGGGACGGGGTGATATCGGGGAGGGGGTGATATCGGGTGGGGGTGATATCGGGCAGTGGGTGATATCGCGGAGGGGGTGATATCGGGGAGGGGGTGATATCGGTGTGGGGGTGATATCGGGCAGTGGGTGATTTCGGGGAGGGGGTGATATCGGGGAGGGGGTGATATCGGGGAGGGGGTGATATCGGGGCGGGAGTGATATCGGGTAGGGGGTGATATCGGGGTGGGGTGATATCTGGGAGCGGGTGATATCGGGGTGGGGGTGATATCGGGGAGGGGAAGATATCGGGGAGGGGGTGATTTCGGGGAGGGGGTGATATCGGGGAGGGGGTGATATCGGGGTGGGGGTGATATCGGGGAGGGGGTGATATCGGGGAGGGGGTGATATCGGGGAGGGGGTGATATCGGGGAGGGGGTGATATCGGGGAGGGGGTGATATCGGGGGGGGAGTGATATCGGGGAGGGAGCGATTTCGGGGAGGGGGAGATATCGGGGAGGGGGTGAAATCGGTGTGGGGTTGATATCGGGGTGGGGGTGATATCGGGGAGGGGTTGATATCGGGGTAGGGGTGATATCGGGGAGGGGGTGATATTGGGGAGGGGTTGATATCGGGGTAGGGGTGATATCGGGGAGGGGGTGATATTGGGGAGGGGGTGATATTGGGGTGGTGTGATATCGGGGTGGGGGTGATATCGGGGAGGCGGTGATATCGGGAAGGGGGTGAAATCGGTGTGGGGTTGATATCGGGGTGGGGGTGATATCGGGGAGGGGTTGATATCGGGGTAGGGGTGATATCGGGGAGGGGGTGATATTGGGGAGGGGTTGATATCGGGGTAGGGGTGATATCGGGGAGGGGGTGATTTTGGGGAGGGGGTGATATTGGGGTGGGGGTGACATCGGGGTGGGGGTGATATCGGGGAGGCGGTGATATCGGGGAGGGGGTGAAATCGGTGTGGGGTTGATATCGGGGTGGGGGTGATATCAGGGAGGGGTTGATATCGGGGTAGGGGTGATATCGGGGAGGGGGTGATATTGGGGAGGGGGTAATATCGTGGAGGGGGTGATATCGGGGAGGGGGTGATATCGGGGAGGGGGTGATATCGGGGAGGGAGTGATATCGGGTAGGGGGTGATATCGGGGTGGGGTGATATCGGGGAGGGGGTGATATCGGGGAGGGGGTGATATCGGTGTGGGGGTGATATCGGGCAGTGGGTGATATCGGGGAGGGGGTGATATCGGGGAGGGAGTGATATCGGGGAGGGGGTGATATCGGGGTGGGGGTGATATCGGGCAGGGGGTGATATCGGGGTGGGGTGGTTTCGGGGAGGCGGTGGTTTCGGGGTGGGGGTGATATCGGGGAGGGGGTGATATCGGGGAGGGGGTGATATCGGGGAGGGGTGACATCGGGGTGGGGGAGATATCGGGGAGGGGGTGATATCAGGGTGGGGGCGATATCGGGCAGGGGGTGATATCGGGGTGGGGGTGATATCGGGGAGGGGGTGATATCGTGGAGGGGGTGATATCGGGGTGGGGGTGATATCGGGGAGTGGGTGATATCGGGGAGGGAGTGATATCGGGGAGGGGGTGATATCGGGGTGGGGGTGATATCGGAGAGGGGGTGATATTGTGAAGGGGGTGATATCCGGGAGGGGGTGATATCGGGTAGGGGGTGGTTTCGGGGAGGGGGTGGTTTCGAGGAGAGGGTGATTTCGGGGAGGGTGTGTTATTGGGAAGGGGGTGATATCGGGGAGGGGGTGGTATCTGGGAGGGGGTTATATCGGGGAGGGGGTGATATTGGTGAGGGGGTGATATCGGGGAGGGGGTGATATCGGGGAGGGGGTGATATCGGGGTGCCGGTGATATCGGGGACGTGGTGATATCGGGGAGGGGGTGATCAGGCAGTGGGTGATATCGGGGTGGGGGTGGTTACAGGGAGGGGTGGTTTCGGGGTGGGGTGATATCGGGGAGGGGGTGATATCGGGGAGGGGGTGATATTGGTGAGGGGGTGATATCGGCGAGGGGGTGATATCGGGGAGGGGCTGATATCGGGGTGGCGGTGAAATCGGGGACGGGGTGATATCGGGGAGGGGGTGATATCGGGGTGGGGGTGATATCGGGCAGTGGGTGATATCGCGGAGGGCGTGATATCGGGGAGGGGGTGATATCGGTGTGGGGGTGATATCGGGCAGTGGGTGATATCGGGGAGGGGGTGATATCGGGGAGGGGGTGATATCGGGGAGGGAGTGATATCGGGGAGGGGGTGATATCGGGGTGGGGTGATATCGGGGAGCGGGTGATATCGGGGTGGGGGTGATATCGGGGAGGGGAAGATATCGGGGAGGGGGTGATTTCGGGGAGGGGGTGATATCGGGGAGCGGGTGATATCGGGGTGGGGGTGATATCGGGGATGGGGTGATATCGGGGAGGGGGTGATATCGGGGAGGGAGTGATATCGTGGAGGGGGTGATATCGGGGAGGGAGCGATATCGGGGAGGGGGTGATATCGGGGAGGGGGTGATATCGGGGAGGGGGTGATATCGGGGAGGGGGTGATATCGGGGAGGGAGCGATATCGGGGAGGGGGTGATTTCGGGGAGGGGGTGATATCGGGGAGGGGGTGATATCGGGGTGGGGGTGATATCGGGGAGGGGGTGATATCGGGGAGGGAGCGATATCGGGGAGGGGGTGATTTCGGGGAGGGGGTGATATCGGGGAGGGGGTGATATCGGGGTGGGGGTGATATCGGGGAGGGGGTGATATCGGGGAGGGGGTGATATCGGGGAGGGGGTGATATCGGGGAGGGGGTGAAATCGGTGTGGGGTTGATATCGGGGTGGGGGTGATATCGGAGAGGGGTTGATATCGGGGTAGGGGTGATATCGGGGAGGGGGTGATATTGGGGAGGGGTTGATATCGGGGTGGGGGTGATATCGGGGAGTGGGTGATATCGGGGAGGGAGTGATATCGGGGAGGGGGTGATATCGGGGTGGGGGTGATATCGGGGAGGGGGTGATATTGGGGAGGGGGTGATATCCGGGAGGGGGTGATATCGGGTAGGGGGTGGTTTCGGGGAGGGGGTGGTTTCGAGGAGGGGGTGATTTCGGGGAGGGTGTGTTATTGGGAAGGGGGTGATATCGGGGAGGGGGTGGTATCTGGGAGGGGGTGATATCGGGGAGGGGGCGATATTGGTGAGGGGGTGATATCGGGGAGGGGGTGATATCTGGGAGGGGGTGATATCGGGGTGCCGGTGATATCGGGGACGGGGTGATATCGGGGAGGGGGTGATCAGGCAGGGGGTGATATCGGGGTGGGGGTGGTTACAGGGAGGGGTGGTTTCGGGGTGGGGTGATATCGGGGAGGGGGTGATATCGGGGATGGGGTGATATTGGTGAGGGGGTTATATCGGCGAGGGGGTGATATCGGGGAGGAGCTGGTATCGGGGTGGCGGTGATATCGGGGACGGGGTGATATCGGGGAGGGGGTGATATCGGGTGGGGGTGATATCGGGCAGTGGGTGATATCGCGGAGGGGGTGATATCGGGGAGGGGGTGATATCGGTGTGGGGGTGATATCGGGCAGTGGGTGATATCGGGGAGGGGGTGATATCGGGGAGGGGGTGATATCGGGGAGGGGGTGATATCGGGAAGGGAGTGATATCGGGTAGGGGGTGATATCGGGGTGGGGTGATATCTGGGAGCGGGTGATATCGGGGTGGGGGTGATATCGGGGAGGGGAAGATATCGGGGAGGGGGTGATTTCGGGGAGGGGGTGATATCGGGGAGGGGGTGATATCGGGGTGGGGGTGATATCGGGGAGGGGGTGATATCGGGGAGGGGTTGATATCGGGGAGGGGGTGATATCGGCGAGGGGGTGATATCGGGGGGGGTTGATATCGGGGAGGGAGCGATTTCGGGGAGGGGGAGATATCGGGGAGGGGGTGAAATCGGTGTGGGGTTGATATCGGGGTGGGGGTGATATCGGGGAGGGGTTGATATCGGGGTAGGGGTGATATCGGGGAGGGGGTGATATTGGGGAGGGGTTGATATCGGGGTAGGGGTGATATCGGGGAGGGGGTGATATTGGGGAGGGGGTGATATTGGGGTGGTGTGATATCGGGGTGGGGGTGATATCGGGGAGGCGGTGATATCGGGAAGGGGGTGAAATCGGTGTGGGGTTGATATCGGGGTGGGGGTGATATCGGGGAGGGGTTGATATCCGGGTAGGGGTGATATCGGGGAGGGGGTAATATTGTGGAGGGGGTGATATCGTGGAGGGGGTGATATCGGGGAGGGGGTGATATCGGGGAGTGGGTGATATCGGGGAGGGAGTGATATCGGGGAGGGGGTGATATCGGGGTGGGGTGATATCGGGGAGGGGTGATATCGGGGAGGGGGTGATATCGGTGTGGGGGTGATATCGGGCAGTGGGTGATATCGGGGAGGGGTGATATCGGGGAGGGGGTGATATCGGGGAGGGGGTGATATCGGGGAGGGGGTGATATCGGGGAGGGAGCGATATCGGGGAGGGGGTGATTTCGGGGAGGGGGTGATATCGGGGAGGGGGTGATATCGGGGTGGCGGTGATATCGGGGAGGGGGAGATATCGGGGAGGGGGTGATATCGGGGAGGGGGTTATATCGGGGGGGGGGGTGATATCGGGGAGGGAGCGATATCGGGGAGGGGGAGATATAGGGGAGGGGGTGAAATCGGTGTGGGGTTGATATCGGGGTGGGGGTGATATCGGGGAGGGGTTGATATCGGGGTAGGGGTGATATCGGGGAGGGGGTGATATTGGGGAGGGGTTGATATCGGGGTAGGGGTGATATCGGGGAGGGGGTGATATTGGGGAGGGGATGATATTGGGGTGGGGGTGATATCGGGGTGGGGGTGATATCGGGGAGGCGGTGATATCGGGGAGGGGGTGAAATCGGTGTGGGGTTGATATCGGGGTGGGGGTGATATCGGGGAGGGGTTGATATCGGGGTAGGGGTGATATCGGGGAGGGGGTGATATTGGGGAGGGGGTGATATTGGGGTGGGGGTGATATCGGGGTGGGCGTGATATCGGGGAGGCGGTGATATATGGGAGGGGGTGATATGGGGGAGTGGGTGTCCGGGGTGGGGGCGGGGCAGTGCTGCGGTGCCTATTGAGGCACAGCAATCCCGTTGTCCACCAATGGGGCCAATGGGCAGCAGACGCCTGTGTCTCTGTCTGTGTCCCTGTCTGCGACTCTGTCTCTGTCTGTGTCCCTGTCTCTGTCTGTGTCTCTGTCTCTCTGTGTCCCTGTCTCTGTCTGTGTCCCTGTCTGTGTCTCTGTCTCTGTCTGTGTCCCTGTCTCTGTCTGTGTCTTTGTCTGTGTCTCTGTCTCTGTCTCTGTCCCTGTCTCTGTCTGTGTCTCTGTCTGTGTCCCTGTCTGTGTCTCTGTCTGTGTCCCTGTCTCTGTCTGTGTCCCTGTCTGTGTCTTTGTCTCTGTCTGTGTCCCTGTCTCTGTCTGTGTCTCTGTCTGTGTCGCTGTCTCTGTCTGTGTCTCTGTCTGTGTCCCTGTTTCTGTCTGTCTCCCTGTCCCTGTCTGTATCTCTGTCTGTGTCGCTGTCTCTGTCTGTGTCCCTGTCTCTGTCTGTGTCCCTGTCTCTGTCTGCGTCTCTGTCTGTGCCTGTGTCTCTGTCTGTGTCCCTGTCTCTGTCTATGTCCCTGTCTGTGTCTCTGTCTCTGTCTGTGTCTCTGTCTGTGTCCCTGTCTGTTTCCCTGTCTGTGTCTGTGTCTCTGTCTGTGTCTCTGTCTGTGACACTGTCTGTGTCCCTGTCTGTGTCCCTGTCTGTGTCTGTGTCTCTGTCTGTGTCCCTGTCTGTGTCCCTGTCTGTGTCTGTGTCTCGGTCTCTGTCCCTGTCTCTGTCTGTGTCTCTGTCTCTGTCCCTGTCTCTGTCTGTGTCCCTGCCTGTGTCTCTGTCTATGTCTCTGTCTGTGTCCCTGTCTCTGTCTGTGTCCCTGTCTGTGTCTCTGTCCCTGTCTCTGTCTGTGTTCCACTCTCTGTCTGTGCCCCTGTCTCTGTCGGTATCTCTGTCTCTGCCTGTGTCTGTGTCTCTGCCTGTGTCTCTGTCACTGTCTGTGTTTGTATCTCTGTCTCTGTCCCTGTCTGTGTCTCTGCCTGTGTCTCTGTCCCTGTCTCTGTCTGTGTCCCTGTCTGTGTCTCTGTCTGTGTCCCTGTCTCTGTCTGTGTCCCTCCACTGTCTGTGTCCCTGTCTCTGTCTGTATCTCTGTCTCTGTCTGTTTCTGTGTCTCTGTCTGGGTCTCTGTCTGTATCTCTGTCTCTGTCGGTGGCTCTGTCTCTGTCTGTATCTCTGTCTGTGTCTCTGTCTGTGTCTCTGTCTGTATCTCTGTCTGTTTCTCTGTCTGTGTCTCTGTCTGTGACCCTGTCTGTGTCCCTGTCTGTGTCCCTGTCTGTGTCTGTGTCTCTGTCTGTGTCCCTGTCTCTGTCTGTGTCCCTGTCTGTGTCTGTGTCTCGGTCTCTGTCCCTGTCTCTGTCTGTGTCTCTGTCTCTGTCCCTGTCTCTGTCTGTGTCCCTGTCTGTGTCTCTTTCTGTGTCTCTGTCTGTGTCCCTGTCTCTGTCTGTGTCCCTGTCTGTGTCTCTGTCCCTGTCTCTGTCTGTGTCCCATTCTCTGTCTGTGCCCCTGTCTCTGTCGGTATCTCTGTCTCTGCCTGTGTCTGTGTCTCTGCCTGTGTCTCTGTCACTGTCTGTGTTTGTATCTCTGTCTCTGTCTCTGTCCCTGTCTGTGTCTCTGCCTGTGTCTCTGTCACTGTCTGTGTCTGTGTCTCTGTCTCTGTCACTGTCTCTGTCTGTGTCCCTGTCTGTGTCCCTGTCTGTGTCCCTGTCTCTGTCTGTGTCCCTGTCTGTGTCCCTGTCTGTGTCTGTGTCTGTGTCTCTGTCCCTGTCCCTGTCTCTGTCTGCGTCTCTGTCTCTGTCCCTGTCTCTGTCTGTTTCCCTGTCTGTGTCTCTGTCTGTGTCTCTGTCTGTGTCCCTGTCTCTGTCTGTGTCCCTGTCTCTGTCTGTATCTCTGTCTCTGCCTGTGTCTGTGTCTCTGCCTGTGTCTCTGTCACTGTCTGTGCCTGTGTCTCTGTCTCTGTCTGTGACCCTCTCTCTGTCTGTGTCTCTGTCTGTGTCTCTGTCTGTGTCCATGTCTCTGTCTGTGTCACTGTCTGCGTCCCTGTCTCTGTCTGTCTCCCTGTCTCTGTCTGTGTCTCTGTCTGTGTCCCTGTCTCTGTCTGTCTCTCTGTCAGTGTCCCTGCCTGTGTCTCTGTCTCTGTGTCTGTCTGTGTCCCTGTCTCTGTCTGTGTCTCTGTCTGTGTCTCTGTCTGTGTCCCTGTCTCTGTCTGTGTCCCTCCACTGTCTGTGTCCCTGTCTCTGTCTGTATCTCTGTCTCTGTCTGTTTCTGTGTCTCTGTCTGGGTCTCTGTCTGTATCTCTGTCTCTGTCGGTGTCTCTGTCTCTGTCTGTATCTCTGTCTGTGTCTCTGTCTGTGTCTCTGTCTGTATCTCTGTCTGTATCTCTGTCTGTGTCTCTGTCTCTGTGTCTGTCTGTGCCTCTGTCTGTATCTCTGTCTGTGTCTCTGCCTGTGTACCTGTCTCTGTCTGTGTCCCTGTCTCTGCCTCAATCTGTGTCTGTATCTCTGTCTGTATCCCTGTCTCTGTCTGTGTCCCTGTCTCTGTCTGTATCTCTGTCTGTGTGTGTGTGTGTGTCTGTGTCTCTCTCTGAGTCTCTGTGTCTGTCTGTGTCTCAGTCTCTGTCTCAGACTCTGTCTCAGTCTGTGTCTCTGTCGGTGTCTCTGTCTGTGTCTCTGTCTGTGTCCCTGTCTCTGTCTGTGTCTCTCTGTACCTATGTCTGTGTCTCTGTGTCTGTCAGTGTCTCCCTCTCTGTCTCTGTCTGAGTCTGCCGGTGTCTGGGTCTCACTCTCTGTCTCTGTCTGTGTCTCTGTGCCTGTCTGTGTATCTGTCTCTGTCTCTGTCTGGGGCACATTCTGCTGCACAGACTGTGTTTAGCTGTGAGGTACCCACCCAGCTGATCGGCATTGGGGGAGTCACACACACCCAGCTGATCGGCATTGGGGGAGTCACACACATACCTAGCTGATCGGCATTGGGGGAGTCACACACACCCAGCTGATCGGCATTGGGGGAGTCACACACACCCAGCTGATCGGCATTGGGGGAGTCACACACACCCAGCTGATCGGCATTGGGGGAGTCACACACACCCAGCTGATCGGCATTGGGGGAGTCACACACACCCAGCTGATCGGCTATGGTGGAGGCACATACCCAGCAGATCGGCATTGGGGGAGTCACACATACCCAGCTGATCGGCAATGGGGGAATCACAGTGACCCAGCTGATCGGCATCGAGAGAGTCACACACATCCAGCTGGTCGGCATTGGGGAGAGGCACACATCCAGCTGATTGGCATCGAGAGAGTCACACACACCCAGCTGATTGGCATTGGGGGAGTCACACCCGCCCAGCTGATCGGCATTGGGGGAGTCACACACACCCAGCTGATCGGCAATGGGGAGTCACACACACCCAGCTGATCGGCATTGGGGGAGTCACACACACCCAGCTGATCGGCATTGGGGGAGTCACACACACCCAGCTGATCGGCAATGGGGGGGAATCACACACCCAGCTGATCGGCATTGGGGGAGTCACACATACCCAGCTGATCGGCAATGGGGAGTCACACAAACCCAGCTGATCGGCATTGGGGGAGTCACACACACCCAGCTGATCGGCATTGGGGGAGTCACACACACCCAGCTGATCGGCAATGGGGGGGAATCACACACCCAGCTGATCGGCATTGGGGGAGTCACACATACCCAGCTGATCGGCAATGGGGAGTCACACACACTCAGCTGATCGGCATTGGGGGAGTCACACACATCCAGCTGATCGGCATTGGGGGAGTCACACATACCCAGCTGATCGGCAATGGGGAGTCACACAAACCCAGCTGATCGGCATTGGGGGAATCACACCCCCAGCTGATCGGCAATGGTGGAGGCACATACCCAGCTGATCGGCAATGGGGGAGTCACACACACCCAGCTGATTGGCATTGGGGGAGTCACACCCGCCCAGCTGATCGGCATTGGGGGAGTCACACACACCCAGCTGATCGGCAATGGGGAGTCACACACACCCAGCTGATTGGCATTGGGGGAGTCACACACACCCAGCTGATCGGCATTGGGGGAGTCACATACATACCCAGCTGATCGGCATTGGGGGAGTCACACACACCCAGCTGATCGGCATTGGGGGAGTCACACATACCCAGCTGATCGGCATTGGGGGAATCACACATCCAGCTGATCGGCAATGGGGAGTCACACATACCCAGCTGATCGGCATTGGGGGAATCACACCCCTAGCTGATCGGCCATGGTGGAGGCACATACCCAGCTGATCGGCAATGGGGGAGGCACACACACCCAGCTGATCGGCATCGAGAGAGTCACACACACCCAGCTGATCGGCCATGGTGGAGGCACATACCCAGCTGATCGGCAATGGGGGAGGCACATACCCAGCTGATCGGCAATGGGGGAGGCACACACCCAGCTGATCGGCATTGGGGGAGTCACACACACCCAGCTGATCGGCAATGTGGGAGGCACACATCCAGCTGATCGGAAATGGGGGAGACACACATCCAGCTGATCGGCATTGGGGGAGTCACACACACCCAGCTGATCGGCTATGGTGGAGGCACACACCCAGCTGATCGGCATTGGGGGAGTCACACACATACCCAGCTGATCGGCATTGGGTGAGTCACACACACCCAGCTGATCGGCATTGGGGGAGTCACACACACCCAGCTGATCGGCAATGTGGGAGGCACACATCCAGCTGATCGGAAATGGGGGAGACACACATCCAGCTGATCGGCATTGGGGGAGTCACACACACCCAGCTGATCGGCTATGGGGAGTCACACTCACCCAGCTGATCGGCAATGGGGGGAAGCACACACCCAGCTGATCAACCGTGGGGGGAAGCACACTCCCAGCTGATCGGCAATGGGGGGAAGCACACACACAGGTGTTCGGCCATGGGGGAGTCACACTGACCCAGCTGATCGGCCATGGGGGAGTCACACTGACCCAGCTGATTGGCCATGGGGGAGTCACACTGATCCAGCTGATCGGCCATGGGGGAGTCACACCCACCAACCGACAGTCTCTCCTGTTAATGCAGAATGGTAAATCTCTGCCTGTGTCTCTGCCTGTATCTGTCCAATTCTCTCTCTGTCTGTGTTTCTATCTGTGTTTCGGTCTGTATCTCTGTCTGTGTCTCTGTCTGTGTTTCTGTTTGTTTCTCTGCCTGTGTTTCTGTCTGTGTCTGTCTGTGTTTCTGTCTGAGTCTGTCTGTGCCGCTATCTCTGTCGCTGTCTCAGTCGCTGTTTCTGTCTGTTTCTCTGTCTATGTCTGTGTCTGTGTGTCTGTCTATATCTGTGCCTGTGTCTCTGCCTGTGCCTGTATATCTGTCTCTGTCTGTTTCTCTGTCTGTGTCTGTGCCTGTGTCTGACTCTGTCTGTATCTGTGCCTGTGTCTCTGTCTGTGCCTGTGTCCCTGTCTGTGTCTGTGTCTGACTCTGTCTGTATCTGTGCCTCTGTCTCTGTCCGGCCCGGCCACCCAGCCCTTCCCACGGCACCCACAGCCCGGCCCTCCGCCACCCAGCCCTTCCCACGGCACCCACAGCCCGGCCCTCCGCCACCCAGCCCTTCCCACAGCACCCACAGCCCTCCGCCACCCAGCCCTTCCCACGGCACCCACAGCCCTCCGCCACCCAGCCCTTCCCACGGCACCCACAGCCCGGCCCTCCGCCACCCAGCCCTTCCCACGACACCCACAGCCCGGCCCTCCGCCACCCAGCCCTTCCCACGGCACCCACAGCCCTCCGCCACCCAGCCCTTCCCACGCCACCCACAGCCCTCCGCCACCCAGCCCTTCCCACGGCACCCACAGCCCGGCCCTCCGCCACCCAGCCCTTGCCACGGCACCCACAGCCCAGCCCTCCGCCACCCAGCCCTTCCCACGGCACCCACAGCCCTCTGCCACCCAGCCCTTCCCATGGCACCCACAGCCCAGCCCTCCGCCACCCAGCCCTTCCCACGGCACCCACAGCCCGGCCCTCCGCCACCCAGCCCTTCCCACGGCAACCGCAGCCCTCCGCCACCCAGCCCTTCCCACGGCACACACAGCCCTCCGCCACCCAGCCCTGCCCACGGCACCCACAGCCCTCCGCCACCCAGCCCTTCCCACGGCACCCACAGCCCTCCGCCACCCAGCCCTTCCCACGGCACACACAGCCCTCCGCCACCCAGCCCTGCCCACGGCACCCACAGCCCTCCGCCACCCAGCCCTTCCCACGGCACCCACAGCCCTCCGCCACCCAGCCCTTCCCACGGCACCCACCGCCCTCCGCCACCCAGCCCTTCCCACGGCACCCACAGCCCGGCCCTCCGCCACCCAGCCCTTCCCACGGCACCCACAGCCCGGCCCTCCACCACCCAGCCCTTCCCACGGCACCCACAGCCCGGCCCTCCGCCACCCAGCCCTTCCCACGGCACCCACAGCCCTCCGCTCCGCCACCCAGCCCTTCCCACGGCACCCACAGCCCGGCCCTCCGCCACCCAGCCCTTCCCACGTCACCCACAGCCCGGCCCTCCGCCACCCAGCCCTTCCCACGGCACCCACAGCCCGGCCCTCCGCCTCCCAGCCCTTCCCACGGCGTCCAAAACCGTGAAGTAGCGGGAATTGAGTCCCTGCTTGAGCGTGGTCTCGGGACTTGTGGCTACTGTGGGGGCTGCTGCGGGGGTGACTTTGTTGAGCTCCCGATAATCAATGGTCAGTTGACATGATCCATTGGGCTTTCTCACTGGCCTAATCGGGGCATTATTAGTGTAGGATACTGATCTAAGTACGCCCTGCTCTAATAAGTTCTCGATAACTTTTAAGATTTCTCCCTCTGCTTCTAGGGGAAATCCGTACTGTTTCTGGGGTCTAGGGTCAGGTCCTGTTACTTGTACAGAGCCAGTCATCCGTCCACAGTTGTGCTTGGAAGTCGCAAATGCTGCCCTGTTCTTTTGCAGGTCTGCCCTAACCTGCTTGTCCGTGCTAAGCGTGGTCGGGTTGAACCAAAATTCGCCTACTGCGCTAATTTTGTTCATGTGTTCCCCTATGTTGAACGTTGCGGGGGCTCTTGCGTATTTCGCCATCTTCCAGACACACTGGTTGACTGGATTGAATGATAGGTGGTGGGAATTCATAAATCAATTCCCAGAATGTGTTCTGCGGTGTGGGGCAGGTCAACTAAAACCACGGGGTGTTTGGTGGTGATGGTTCCGATTTGAATGGGTCCAGGGGCTGTGATGTGTCCCTGCTGTGAGTGGCCTGTAAAGTCGCTCAGGGTGATTGTTGCTGTAGTGGGCCACGTGTCCTTTTGAAATAGGGTGGAGGAATTTATGGTGGTGCGGGACCCTCCTGTGTCCCAAAGAAATTCGATAGGCTGTCCCCGAATTTTCGCAGCGACTACGGGTCATCCTGACCTATCACAAAGTGTGTCACAGACCCAACTTGGGGAGCCCATGCACCGTCAGTCCGTTCCGGTCAAGTCCGTCTGATCTGAACGGGCTCTGATCCGAATGGGCTCTGTCTTTTTCTTAATCAGAGTGCCCGTCTGTTGGGCTCTCTGTGGCTTTCTAGGGGCATTGCACTCTCTTGCGAAGTGTCCGAACTGTCCGCAGTTGTAGCACTCCAGTGACTTGGGTGGGGGGCTGTTCATTCCCTCATTTACCCATGCGGGGTTGTGATGTGTTGCTTTTCCTGCCTGCATGTCTGCGGCGGCCTGCTTTTCCTCGCTATTTTTAACGGTGGGTTTGCTCTGAACAGATTGCTCCCAAACACGGGACAATCTTTTAACTACCCACTTCTCGTTATGGGCCTCCTCTGAGGGATCATAACTCGTACAGGCATTCTGTCCTGTTTCTGTGGCATGGGAGATAAGGGTGCGGGTCCATTCGGACATGTTTCTGGGGACAAATGGGCACGGTCTACGTCTCCGAAGACTGCTGCAAAGTGGACACACAGGCATCCAGCGAACGCTGTGGGGGGCTCAGATTTCTTCTGCCTACATTTATTGAGGCCATCTACGGGGTCACCCCGGTTATACCCGATCGCATCCAGGATCGCGGTATGCATTTCTGCAAGGGTGCCTCCTCCTACATTCTGTGGGTCGGGAAGGGCTGCTGCTACCGATGGATCTAAACGTAGAACTATGAGCTTTACATGCTCTCTCTCATCCAGGCCGTACATATTCGCCTGATGTTTAACTGTGGCAAAGAAATGGTGGGGGTCTGAGGCGGGGAGGAACGGTGTGATCTTCGCGTAATTGGGTCACGGTTAAGGGGGTGGAATATAGATGTTCCGCATCGTCCGATGTGGCTGTGCGGTGGGTGGTTACAGGGTTAATTGGAGCCTGAACTACCTGCTGTGTGGGGGGTTGGGGTGCTTTTCTCCTTTGGGGCTTTCCCTGCGCACATGTTCCCTGAACATATCTCTGCACTGTTTCATGTAACTCTTCCCAATCAGGGCCGTCTTCCTGGTCTAACTTTTCCCCCAAAGGTTTCCTGAAAACCTTTCTGAACAGAAAGCAGCGATTGCAGCTCTGCAATCTGCTTCTGGCACTTTGCATGATCTATTGTGCTCTGTCTTTGTTCTGTGGTGGCGGCGTGGAGTGCTCTTAATGCTGCCTTGAGATCACTGCATTGTTTCTGTAGCGTCTCGACCTGTTTCTCTGTCTCTTTTCTTACCAGGACTGCACGTTGCGTGTCCTGATAGGCCTTTTCATACTGTGACTGGAAACTGTTTAAATGCACCAGACAAGACTGGTGACCCCGTTTGGCATCAGCCACCTCTTCATCCGTTGCTGCCAATTTCCTCCTTACTTCTAAATTCTCTTTCTCAACTTCGCTCACATCGACTTTACTCATCTGATGTATGCCCTCAACTTCTTTGCGGAGCGTCTTGCCGACCTCCTCTGTGCCTCGCAATTGTGCCAAACAGGACACGATTGCCATCGGCTTGCGCGCTTTTCCCAAGCTCTTTTTGTGTATCTTGCTCAGGTTCTCCCACCAAGTATGCCCTATACATCCGGGACCTGATTCCTCATTATTGCAGAAATCATTCCACAGGGGCCATCCTTTGCCGTTGAGATATTTCCGGATTTCCTCCTCCCAAATGGGACACTGTCCCACTCTACTGCTGCTGGTCGCTGCAACCGCAAATTCCTCAGGGTTCATGAGGCGCTGCATTGCCTGCATGGCCATCTTTCCTATCCGACCGCTGCTTCTAAATTTGGAACAGGGGGGTAAGGTGGTGTTGTAGATGCGGGTGCGGCATTCGCTAATTTCTGAAAATACAGACTTCCGACAGTTTTGACGCAACAAAGATCTATCAGTTTTACCTTATATCCCTGTTAGTTACGCATGCATACACACACTTCCGGATTATGACTATTGATCAGAACTGCTTGAACACTTGTGGTTTTGTGTTTCCAATTGGGTTTCTAATTCAAATTTCTTGGGTTCCCCCGGAGTGGTTTTCCACTTCTAGATCGGGTCCCGTCAGGATGTCGCCAGAATGTTGCTCGTTTTAGCCTTAGTTTAATTGTTCTTATTCTGTCACCTTTGCTCTTGAGTCGACAGGTATCTTTCTGATACCGCCACGTGGTTCAAGTCCAAGTAATGATTAATAATCCAACACACCGCTTAGTAAGAGTTAAATCAACGCTCATTTATTAGAGAACAATTACTACTTATACATTAATTCTACTTCTAAGCTACTTCCTACAACTAACAGGCCAATACTTAACTTTGGAAATGGCCCACCAGGTCAGGGAAACGAATGGCCTTTCAAATTGGTTCTGAGCCTACGGGATTCAAAGCTGGTACAGGGCGATAGTCAGGAGTGCCTATCTCGTAGCGATCGCTGGAGTAAAACTTACATTCTCTTGCGGCTGTGTAGAGGGTCAGCAGAAGGGTCTCGAAGGGTGCGGAGAGGAGAAGAAGGGTTGATTTGAACTTGGCCCCTATTCTTATCGTCCCCAGGGGCTTCCCGCCTCGCGGGGCGGACGTTGTACCTGGTTCCAAGTGATTGGACTTGGTCCCAATCACTTGGTTCGATATTCTCCAATGCTGGAGCGATTCCTTGATCTAGGGGTGGTCGTTTACCTCTCTTTGTGTCAGCTCCTGCTGGCGCCGAAAGGTCTGGGTCGGCTTTGGGTTACTAATTTGTAGCATATTGTTCCCGGGGATTGCTGCATAATATGCAGATGGCTGGGGTGTTGTTATGTTGATGGCTGCAGGTATCGATTCGGTCTGGCCTCCCCAGAGGCGAATACACTGTTTTACCTGCAGCTGTCTGTTTGAGTCCTGTTGGCTGATTTTCCCATCAGCCTCTTCCGTTCGCCATTTTAAATCGGGGTTTGGCCATTCTAATCAGGAGTGAGCTATTTTAAGCGGCTACAAAGCCTAGAATCATAGAAGTTTACAGCATGGAAACAGGCCCTTCGGCCCAACCAGTCCATGCCGCCCAGTTTTTACCATTAAGCTAGTCCCAGTTGCCTGCACTTGGCCCATAACCCTCTATACCCATCTTACCCATGTAACTATCTAAATATTTTTTAAAAGACACAATTGTACCCGCCTCTACTACTACCTCTGGCAGCCCATTCCAGACACTCACTACCCTCTGAGTGAAGAAATTGCCCCTCTGGGCCCTTCTGAATCTCTCCCCTCTCACCTTAAACCTATGCCCTCTAGTTTTTGACTCCCCTACCTTTGGGAAAAGATGTTGACTATCTACCTTATCTATGCCCCTCATCATTTTATAGACCTCTATAAGATCACCCCAAAGCCTCCTACGCTCCAGGGAAAAAAGTCCCAGTCTACCCAGCCTCTCCTTATAACTCAAACCATCAAGTCCCGGCAACATCCTAGTAAATCTTTTCTGCACTCTTTCCAGATTAATAATATCCTTTCTATAATAGGGTGACCAGAACTGCACACAGTATTCCAAGTGTGGCCGTACCAATGTCTTGTACAACTTCAACAAGACGTCCCAACTCATGTATTCAATGTTCTGACCAATGAAACCAAGCATGCCGAATGCCTTCTTCACCACCCTGTCCACCTGCGACTCCACCTTCAAGGAGCTATGAACCTGTACTCCTAGATCTCTTTGTTCTATAACTCTCCCCAACGCCCTACCATTAACTGAGTAGGTCCTGGCCTGATTCGATCTGCCAAAATGCATCACCTCACATTTATCTAAATTAAACTCCATCTGCCATTCGTCGGCCCACTGGCCTAATTGATCAAGATCCCGTTGCAATCCTAGATAACCTTCTTCACTATCCACTGTGCCACCAATCTTGGTGTCATCTGCAAACTTACTAACCATGCCTCCTAAATTCTCATCCAAATCATTAATATAAATCACAAATAACAGTGGACCCAGCACCGATCCCTGAGGCACACCACTGGTCACAGGCCTCCAGTTTGAAAAACAACCCTCTACAACCACCCTCTGTCTTCTGTCGTCCAGCCAATTTTGAATCCAATTGGCAACCTCACCCTGGATCCCGTGAGCTTTAACCTTCTGCAACAACCTACCATGCGGTACCTTGTCAAAGGCTTTGCTAAAGTCCATGTAGATAACGTCTACTGCACTGCCCTCATCTACCTTCTTGGTCACCCCCTCAAAAACTCAATCAAATTTGTGAGACATGATTTTCCACGCACAAAGCCATGCTGACTGCCCCGAATCAGTCCTTGCCTCTCTAAATGCTTGTAGATCCTGTCTCTCAGAATACCTTCTAGCAACTTACCTACTACAGACGTTAGGCTCACCGGCCTGTAGTTCCCAGGCTTTTCCCTGCTGCCCTTCTTAAACAAGGGCACAACATTCGCCACTCTCCAATCTTCAGGCACCTCACCTGTGGCTGCCGATGATTCAAATATCTCTGTTAGGGGACCCGCAATTTCCTCCCTAGCCTCCCACAACATCCTGGGATACATTTCATCAGGTCCCGGGGATTTATCTACCTTGATGCGCTTTAAGACTTCCAGCACCTCCTCCTCTGTAATATGCACACTTCTCAAGACATCACTATTTATTTCCCTTAGTTTCCTAACATCCATGCCTTTCTCCACCGTGAATACCGATGAGAAATATTCATTCAGGATCTCACCCAACTCTTGTGGCTCTGCACATAGATGCCCTTGTTGATCCTTAAGAGGCCCTACTCTGTCCCTAGTTACTCTTTTCCCCTTTATGTATCTGTAGAATCTCTTTGGCTTCTCCCTTGCATTATTTGCCAAAGCAATTTCATGTCCCCTTTTTGCCCTCCTGATTTCCCTCTTAACTCTATTTCGACAATCTCTATACTCTTCAAGGGATCCACTTGATCCCAGTTGCTTATGCACGTCATATGCCTCCTTCTTCTTTTTGACCAGAGTCTCACTATCTCGAGTCATCCAGGGTTCCCTACTTCTGCCAGCCTTACCCTTCACTCTAAAGGGAATGTGCTTCCCCTGAACCCTGGTTAACACATTTTTAAAAGCCTCCCATTTACCAGCCGTCCCTTTGCCTGCCAACAGTCTCCCCCAATCTACCTCTGCAAGTTCCTGTCTGATACCATCAAAATTGGCCTTGCCCCAATTAAGAATTTTAACTCTTGGGCAGACCTATCATTCTCCATAGCTATCTTAAAACTAATGGAGTTATGGTCACTTGTCCCAAAGTGATCCCTCACTAGCACTTCTGTCACTAGCCCTTCCTTATTTCCCAAGACGAGGTCAAGTTTTGCCCCCTCTCTAGTCGGTCCATCCACATACTGAATGAGAAATTCCTCCTGAATATACTCAACAAATTTCCCTCCATCCAAGCCCCTAATGCTCTGGCTGTCCCAGTCCATGTTGGGAAAGTTAAAGTCCCCGACTACTACCGCCCTATTATGCTTGCAGCTATCTGTAATCTCATTACATATTTGCCCCTCAATTTCCCGCTGACTATTTGGAGGCCTGTAGTACAGTCCTACCAAGGTGATCTCTCCCTTCTTATATTTCAGTTCCACCCATATAGACTCAGTGGGCGAACCCTCGGATATATCCCCTCTAAGTACTGCCGTGATGTTCTCCCTAATCAAAAACGCCACTCCCCCTCCTCTCTTACCTCCTGTTCTATCCTTTCTATAGCATCTGTACCCCGGAACATTGAGCTGCCAGTCCTGCCCCTCCCTTAGCCATGTTTCAGTCATAGCTATAATATCCCAGTCCCATGTGCCCGTCCATGCCCTGAGTTCATCCGCTTTGCCCGTCAGGCCCCTTGCATTGAAATAAATGCAGTTTAATGTAGACCTTCCTTGCTCTCTGCCCTGCTTTCTCTGGTCATGCTTTACACACTCTCCCTTCCTGCCTTTTGTTTCTGTCCCCACTGACTTCCTACATCGGTTCCCATCCCCCTGCCACATTAGGTTAAACCCTCCCCAACTGCACTAGCAAACACACCCCCGAGAACATTGGTTCCGGTCCCACCCAGATGCAGACCGTCCGATTTGTACAGGTCCCACCTCCCCCAGAACCGGTCCCAATGTCCCAGGAATTTGAAACCCTCCCTCTTGCACCATCTCTCAAGCCACGTATTCATCCTAGCTATCCTGTCATTCCTACTCTGACTATCACGTGGCACTGGTAGCAATCCTGAGATTACTACCTTTGAGGTCCTACTTTTTAGTTTAACTCCTAACTCCCTAAATTCAGCTTGTAGGACCTTATCCCGTTTTTTACCTATATCGTTGGTGCCTATATGCACCACGACAGCTGGCTGTTCACCCTCCCCCTCCAGAATGCCCTGCAGCCGCTCCGAGACATCCTTGACCCTTGCACCAGGGAGGCAACATGCCAACCTGGATTCTCGTTTGCGTCCACAGAAACGCCTGTCTATTCCCCTTACAATTGAATCCCCTGTCACTATAGCTCTGCCACTCTTCTTCCCGCCCTTCTGTGCAGCAGAGCCAGCCACGGTGCCATGAACCTGGCTGCTGCTGCCTTCCCCTGGTGAACCAGCTCCCCCAACAGTTTCCAAAACGGTAAATCTGTTTTGGAGGGAGATGACCGCAGGGGATCCCTGCACTGCCTTCCTACTCTTCCTCTGTCTGTTGGTCACCCATTCCCTATCTGCCTCAGTAATTTTAATCTGCGGTGTGACCAACTCACTGAATGTGCTATCCACAACTTCCTCAGCATCGCGGATGCTCCAAAGTGAGTCCATCCGCAGCTCCAGAGCTGTCAAGCGGTCTAACAGGAGCTGCAGTTGGACACACCTTTTTCAGATGAAGGAGTCAGGGACACCAGAAGGGTCCCTGACGTGCCACATCTCACAAGAGGAGCATGACACGGGTCTGAGCTCTCCTGCCATGACTTAAACCTGAAGTTAAATTTGAACTACACTACACAGCTAAGAGAAAATCAAAGAGAGAGAAATCACTTACCAGTTACAAGCCAATCACTTACCTGCTGGCTGTGATGTAATTGCTCCCGAGACTCCTTTACCTGTCTGCTTCTCTGCACCTCCTTAAGATGAGCACCAAATTCCCTTAACTATTAATTAATTTACTTAATTAATTGGATTTTTTCTTCTTTTTTTTTGGGGGGGGGGGAACTCAACCCCAAACACCAAACTCCAAAAAAAACACAGCCCTCACTCACCTCTTACCCAAACTCAGCCTTACCCAAACTAAGATACACTCTGTTTGCCTCCAGCACTGTTTCTAAAGGCACTTCAGCCACACCCTTTGTATCCTTCCTGATTTACAGTCAGCCAATAGGCCTGCTCCCAAAACTGATCTCCCGAAACTAACAGCTGACCTGCAAGGTAAGGAAGTGGTTAAGCAGTACTTACCTCACCCAGGCCGCGACCTTTTAAACTGTCCCCTCTGCCTCGCAGCTCCCGCGCTTTTTCAAACTCCCGCGCTGTTTCCAAGGTCCCGGCTCTCTCTCTCCTGAACTAACAGCTGACCTGCAAGGTAAGGAAGTTGTTAAGCAGGACTTACCTCACCCACGCCGGCACGATCCTTTAAAACAGAGATGTGGAGGAATTTATTCAGCCAGACCGTACTGAATCTGTGGAACTCTTTGTCAAAGAAGGCTGTGGAGGCCAAATCACTGAGTGTCTTTAAGACAGAGACAGATAGGTTCTTGGTTAATAAGGAGATCAGGGGTTATGGGGAGAAGGAGTGAAGGAAAGAGAATGAGGATGAGAAACAGATCAGCCATGATTGACTGGCGGAGCAGGCTCGCTGGGCCTAGTGACCAAGTTCAGCTCCTGTGTCTTATGGTCTTATGGCCGTAAATGTCCAACTCGGTTTGAAATATGGCTTTGGGTGTCTGCCTACATTATTCTTACAGAAAATGAGGTAATGAAAGGATGTGAGGAACAAGCGGGAAATGACATTGAGGCAGAAGCTGAGCAGTGATTAAATTGAATGGTGGAGGAGGTGTGAGGGACCGTGTAGTCTCCCCATGTTGCCATTTGTTATCAGTTCCGGCTCTGCATTACTCCTGATGAATGTAGCTGCATGATCATATACTTCAGTTACATCTTTCCAACAGATATTTATATTGTTCATGGAAACAGTTCATTTACATCCAGATTATCCAAAACGTTATGATCTTAAATGTGTGGAACGAATCTCACATCATCGTCTTTTATTCCCAATAACCCAGCCCCAGCCAATCCAATCATCCCGAAGGGAAAACTGCTTCTAAACGATCCACACAGCGGGTGGTTCTGATCTGGTCTGCACGGCCTGGGACACTGGTGCCGGCAGATACAACAGTGGTTTCACAGGGAATGGTAGGAGTGACAGAAATCAAATGTACGTCTCCAGGGAAAGAGCTGTGCAGGGGGATTGAATCATCTGCTCATCTACAGAGCCGCTGAGGTCAAACGGAATGAAATGAAATGAAAATCGCTTATTGTCACAAGTAGGCTTCAAATGAAGTTACAGTGAAAAGCCCCTAGTCGCCACATTCCGGTGCCTGTTCGTGGAGGCTGTTACGGGAATTGAACCGTGCTGCTGGCCTGCCTTCGTCTGTTTTAAATGCCAGCGATTTATCCCAGTGTGCTAAACCAGCCCCAGGAATGACTGTCCTCCTTCGGCACTTCACGCATTTTTAAGGCTTTGGATGTGGTCTGGCTGTGAGATGATGGGACCGACACCTGCAGGTTCCCTCCAAGTTCCCCAGCACCGCGAGTATTCTCACTGTAATCCTTTCTATTCACTGTGTCCATGTGTGAACCCAGCGCCCGCTTTAGCTCACTGCTTACTTCACAGCATCAACTTCATTGTAAGTTCCAATCTGTCTGACCCTGGGCGCTGCCTGTGCTTTAATATTGAAAACATCTGTGTTGCTCCCAATAAAAGCAGACGCACATTTAATCATTAGAGGGAGGTCTATCTTTTTTCCGGTTGCTTTACAATTATTTTTAAAAGCGGCTGTGCCACGTGTTTGCTTTCTGGCCTCTGACTGGGGAAAGACAAGTTCTATTCCAGCTCTGCACAATAACTGACCAATCACACTCTGTCAGTTATTCACAACTTAAATGGTGCAATACTGCACGAAGGACATTTACTTCATCCAGGATCTGATTTTATAATTTAGGAACAAGTTTGTTTCCTCAGCAAATGTATTAATCGGTATTGTGTTTTCCACATGATACCCACTTCCCCATATCTCCAAGAACTCCCTCACACTCTATCTCTCTCTTGCACTCTCTCCTTCCCTCACCCTCACTCTCTCACACTATCCCTCTCTCACACTCTCTCCCTCGCTCACACTCTCTCCCTCTCAACAATCCCTCCCACTCTCACACTCTGTCCCTCTCCCACACTGTCTCCCTCTCTCACACTCTCTCCCTCTCTCACACTCTCTCCCTATCTCCCACTCTCTCCCTCACTCACACTCCCTCCCTCTCTTACTCCTTTAGACACTTTCTCTCACACTCTGTCGCTCTCTCACACTCGCTCCATCCCTATATCTCGCCCTCCATGCCTCCCTCCCTCTCACATAACTCCCTCACTGACACTTTCTCTCACACTCTTTCCACCTCTCACAATTTCTCTCAAATTCTTTCCCCCTCACACTTTCCCTCACAATCTTTCCCTCTCCCACTCCCTCAGTCACTCAGACGCTCTCTCCTTCACTTATGTCTAAGATTATGTTAGTATTTTATACAGAATCCTTCTCGCCCAATCTGCCTCCCTCACCCACAGCCGCTCGGTCTCCACTCTCTGCTTCCCTTTGTCTCAGACAATCTACCTCCTTCTCTCGTTTCATCCATTAATTTTCCCACCCTCTTTCTCTCTCACCCTGTCTTCTATCAGCACATCTCACAGACCAGTTCTCTCTTCCTCCACATCTCACCCCGCCTCTCTCCCAGTTGAAGTGTGTATCAGATGGAGGCCGGTGTCAGTTAGAGACGGGGTACTAGTTTTCACTGCTGACTATGTGTTAATGCTGCTCTCTGAGGTGATGAGTTTGTTGCTGCCGCAGCCTCTGAGTTTTCTGAGGTCCCAATGATTCTAAATATTTTCTTAGTTTGAGTGGCTGAATCAGATTTAGATATGGGATCTCATACTTTGCACTTTAAATAGTTCCAGATTTTGGAGACATTGAAATGTTCTACTTATGCTCAAACAGAAACTACTGAAATAAAATAAAGGAATGGTCACAGTTACAGAGGCAGCTACATCCCAGAGTGCAGTGGAACCACGCAGAGAAACACACTGACACTTGGAACTGAATCTCTGAATGGTCACAGTTACAGAGGCAGCTACATCCCAGAGAGCAGTGGACCCACCCAGAGAAACACACTGACAATAGGAACTGAATCACTGAATGGTCACAGTTACAGAGGCAGCTACATCCCAGAGTGCAGTGGAACCACCCAGAGAAACACACTGACAATAGGAACTGAGTCGCTGAATGGTCACAGTTACATAGGCAGCTACACCCCAGAGTGCAGTGGAACCACCCAGAGAAACACACTGACAATAGGAACTGAGTCGCTGAATGGTCACAGTTACATAGGCAGCTACACCCCAGAGTGCAATGGAACTACCCAGAGAAACACACTGACAATAGGAACTGAATCACTGAATGGTCACAGTTACAGAAGCAGCTACACCCCAGAGTGCACAGGACCCACCCAGAGAAACACACTGACAATTGGAACTGAATCACTGAATGGTCACAGTTACAGAAGCAGCTACACCCCAGAGCGCAGTGGAAAACACCCAGAGAAACACACTGACAATTGGAACTGAATCACTGAATGGTCACAGTTACAGAGGCAGCTCCATCCCAGAGTGCAGTGGAACCACCCAGAGAAACACACTGACAATTGGAACTAAATCACTGAATGGTCACAGGTACAGAGGCAGCTACACCCCAGAGTGCAGTGGAACCACCCAGAGAAACACACTGACAATTGGAACTGAATCTCTGAATGGTCACAGTTACAGAGGCAGCTCCATCCCAGAGTGCAGTGGAACCACCCAGAGAAACACACTGACAATTGGAACTGAATCACTGAATGGTCACAGTTACAGAGACAGCTACACCCCAGAGTGCAGTGGAAACACCCAGAGAAACACACTGACAATTGGAACTGAATCACTGAATGGTCACAGTTACATAGGCAGCTACACCCCAGAGTGCAGTGGAACCACCCAGAGAAACACACTGACAATTGGAACTGAATCACTGAATGGTCACAGTTATAGAGACAGCTACACCCCAGAGTGCAGTGGAAACACCCAGAGAAACACACTGACAATTGGAACTGAATCACTGAGTGGTCACAGTTACAGAGACAGCTACACCCCAGAGTGCAGTGGAACCACCCAGAGAAACACACTGACAATTGGAACTGAATCACTGAATGGTCACAGTTACATAGGCAGCTACACCCCAGAGTGCAGTGGAACCACCAGAGAAACAAACTGACAATTGGAACTGAATCTCTGAATGGTCACAGTTACAGAGACAGCTACACCCCAGAATGCAGTGGAACCACCCAGAGAAACACACTGACAATTGGAACTGAATCACTGAATGGTCACAGTTACAGAGACAGCTACACCCCTGGGTGCAGTGGACCCACCCAGAGAAACACACTGACAATTGGAACTGAATCACTGAATGCTCACAGTTACAGAGACAGCTCCATCCCAGAGTGCAGTGGAACCACCCAGAGAAACACACTGACAATTGGAACTGAATAACTGATGGTCACAGTTACAGAGACAGCTCCATCCCAGAGTGCAGTGGAACCACCCAGAGAAACACACTGACAATTGGAACTGAATAACTGATGGTCACAGTTACATAGGCAGCTACCCCCCAGAGTGCAGTGGAACCACCCAGAGAAACACACTGACAATTGGAACTGAATCTCTGAATGGTCACAGTTACAGAGACAGCTACCCCCCAGAGTGCAGTGGAACCACCCAGAGAAACACACTGACAATTGGAACTGAATCTCTGAATGGTCACAGTTACAGAGGCAGCTCCATCCCAGAGTGCAGTGGAATCACCCAGAGAAACACACTGACAATTGGAACTGAATCACTGAATGGTCACAGTTATAGAGACAGCTACACCCCAGAGTGCAGTGGAAACACCCAGAGAAACACACTGACAATTGGAACTGAATCACTGAGTGGTCACAGTTACAGAGACAGCTACACCCCAGAGTGCAGTGGAACCACCCAGAGAAACACACTGACAATTGGAACTGAATCACTGAATGGTCACAGTTACATAGGCAGCTACACCCCAGAGTGCAGTGGAACCACCAGAGAAACACACTGACAATTGGAACTGAATCTCTGAATGGTCACAGTTACAGAGACAGCTACACCCCAGAATGCAGTGGAACCACCCAGAGAAACACACTGACAATTGGAACTGAATCACTGAATGGTCACAGTTACAGAGACAGCTACACCCCTGGGTGCAGTGGACCCACCCAGAGAAACACACTGACAATTGGAACTGAATCACTGAATGCTCACAGTTACAGAGACAGCTCCATCCCAGAGTGCAGTGGAACCACCCAGAGAAACACACTGACAATTGGAACTGAATAACTGATGGTCACAGTTACAGAGACAGCTCCATCCCAGAGTGCAGTGGAACCACCCAGAGAAACACACTGACAATTGGAACTGAATAACTGATGGTCACAGTTACATAGGCAGCTACCCCCCAGAGTGCAGTGGAACCACCCAGAGAAACACACTGACAATTGGAACTGAATCTCTGAATGGTCACAGTTACAGAGACAGCTACCCCCCAGAGTGCAGTGGAACCACCCAGAGAAACACACTGACAATTGGAACTGAATCTCTGAATGGTCACAGTTACAGAGGCAGCTCCATCCCAGAGTGCAGTGGAATCACCCAGAGAAACACACTGACAATTGGAACTGAATCACTGAATGGTCACAGTTACAGAGACAGCTACCCCCCAGAGTGCAGTGGAACCACCCAGAGAAACACACTGACAATTGGAACTGAATCACTGAATGGTCACAGTTACAGAGGCAGCTCCATCCCAGAGTGCAGTGGAACCACCCAGAGAAACACACTGACAATTGGAACTGAATCTCTGAATGGTCACAGTTACAGAGGCAGCTCCATCCCAGAGTGCAGTGGAATCACCCAGAGAAACACACTGACAATTGGAACTGAATCACTGAATGGTCACAGTTACAGAGACAGCTACCCCCCAGAGTGCAGTGGAACCACCCAGAGAAACACACTGACAATTGGAACTGAATCACTGAATGGTCACAGTTACAGAGGCAGCTCCATCCCAGAGTGCAGTGGAACCACCCAGAGAAACACACTGACAATTGGAACTGAATCACTGAATGGTCACAGTTACAGAGGCAGCTCCATCCCAGAGTGCTGTGGACCCACCCTGAGAAACACACTGACAATTGGAACTGAATCACTGAATGGTCACAGTTACAGAGGCAGCTCCATCCCAGAGTGCAGTGGAACCACCCAGAGAAACATACTGACAATAGGAACTGAGTCGCTGAATGGTCACAGTTACATAGGAGGCTACACCCCAGAGTGCAGTGGAACCACCCAGAGAAACACACTGACAATTGGAACTGAATCACTGAATGGTCACAGTTACAGAGGCAGATACACCCCAGAGTGCAGTGGCACCACACAGAGAAACACACTGAGAATTGGAACTGAATCACTGAATGGTCACTGTTACAGAGGCAGCTACACCCCAGAGTGCAGAGGAACCACCCAGAGAAACACACTGACAATTGGAACTGAATCACTGAATGGTCACAGTTACAGAGACAGCTACATCCCAGAGTGCAGTGGAACCACCCAGAGAAACACACTGACAATTGGAACTGAATCACTGAATGGTCACAGTTACAGAGGCAGCTACACCCCAGAGTGCAGTGGAACCACCCAGAGAAACACACTGACAATTGGAACTGAATCATTGAATGGTCACAGTTACAGAGGCAGCTACACCCCAGAGTGCAGTGGAACCACCCAGAGAAACACACTGACAATTGGAACTGAATCACTGAATGGTCACAATTACTGAGGCAGCTACACCCCAGAATGCTGTGGACCCACCCTGAGAAACACACTGACAATTGGAACTGAATCACTGAATGGTTACAGTAGAGTGAGGGATATCTCTGAAACAATGTGAGATGTAGAGATGGGACTGATGGTGTCTGAGTGGACAGCATCCTTTCTGTTAATGTTAGTTGAACAATGTGATCAGCACGGTACAGTGTTTGGAAAGAGGTCACTCACTCAGAAAAATAATATTTGCTTTCACTGAACACAACATCGTAATCTGTTTTTTCACATCTTTGAAAAATAAGTTAAACGATGTCACAACCTCAATATCCCTGAGGTGGTTCCACAGGTATTAATTAAAAGCTTGGAGAATATATAACCTCAGAGTTTTAGACAGTGAGATTGCCAATCGCTGGAAGGGACACATCACTTCACACTGAAAATGCATCGTCCAATTGATATGGTTGAGAAAGTATTCTACCCAATCCTGGCTATTGTTGGTGTTCCTGGTAAGTGACTGTCACCATTGAATTGGTGTAAATCTGTGTGTGAGCGGCTCTCTGATTTTAAACTGCGACTGAAAATACCTGATCCTGATCTCGTGCTCACTATGAAATAGACACCTGGTCAACGATATAATTGTCAAATGTCTTTAAGCATGTCAATGATTTGAATCCCTTTCATCAACCCACAATAAACCACTGTTTATAACTCACTGGATCTCTGACCGGGGAAGTTATTATATTGAGTGGAATCTTATATAATGTTACATTTCATCTCAGTGAAGGCAATCTCTCTGAACGGAGGGTTAAGAGGAGAAAGAATTAAATCACACTGAGTGTGGGTATCTGTCAGTGTAGAATTGTACTGACTGTGGGTCTCTCACCAGAGTTGAATATCTGATTCAATTATCTATCTATTACTGGGACTATCTGTCCGTGTGGAATTGTATTGTGTGTGGGTCAGTAACTGGACTGAAATTAGTTGGTTCTGTTTTGAAATGATGTATTTTATTGGTGAGGGGTCGCTCCATTCTGTGGAGTTCTCGCTGTGTGTTTTAACTTTGGAATAGGTTGAAAATAGGAAGAGTTTGGCTGTGTTTTGAAGATGTTTATATTTATTGTATGAAGTGAAATGTCTCTATTTCTGTTTTCTATTGATCTACTCCAACAGGAACAGATATCACCCACGCTCTAATATTTAATAAAACCCACAACAGTGCAGTATTCCACTAGGTTTTGTGATATTTTCTCATTCCTATTCATCCTGAAATGAACTCACAAGTTTGATCAATTTTTATGGGTGTTTTTAAACTGTCTTTCTGCTTCACACGATTTGTGAATCTATTCACCTGAAGCCCTCCAGTCCATTCACACACTTGTTTTCCAAGGAGTGATTGGGGGACTTATTGTTCTGAACAAAATGCAGCAGCGGACACTGATCTGTCGGGATATTAATGTCCCATCGAAATACCCACTTTGCAAATTCATAATGAAGGATGATGTGTGCCTGTAATTAGTTGTATTTTGCCTCTGTATTCACTATCACTCCCAATTTGATTTTATCTGTAAATTGTGTAATTATCATTCTGCTTCCCGATCCTATACTGTTGATGGGAATGTTGAAGGAGAGTATCCCAGTGCTGATCCTTGTGGAACACCACTTCCCACCTTGCACCAACCAGCCTAAATCCCTTTAACTCCTCTCCCTGTTTTCTGTGTGTGTCGCCAGCCTGTGTCCATCCTGCTGCTGTGTCCCCTAACTCCACTGGCTCTGAGATTACCCATCAGTCTGTTATGTCGGATCTTACTGACGGCCTTTAGAAAAATCAAATTGTTTAACATCTATCATACTACTCAGATCTATTATTTCTGGTAGTTATTGCAATAATTGGATGAAATATGTCTGGAATAATGTTGACTTTGGAATATGTGCCGGCTATTTGGTCTACTCTGTGTTGCTGGATTTCTTTTAACTCATGCTTCTAATTCAATTTTTCCAACTGTTGAACATAGAACATAGAAAATACAGCACAGAACAGGCCCTTCGGCCCACGATGTTGTGCCGAACCTTTGTCCTAGATTAATCATAGATTATCATTGAATTTACAGTGCAGAAGGAGGCCATTTGGCCCTTTGAGTCTGCACCGGCTCTTGGAAAGAGCACCCCACCCAAACTCAACACCTCCACCCAACACCAAGGGCAATTTGGACATTAAGGGCAATTTATCATTGGCCAATTCACCTAACCCGCACATCTTTGGACTGTGGGGGGAAACCGGAGCACCCGGAGGAAACCCACGCAGACACGGGGAGGGCGTGCAGACTCCGCACAGCCAATGACCCAAGCCGGAATCGAACCTGGGACCATGGAGCTGTGAAGAAATTGTGCTAGCCACAATGCTACCGTGCTGCCCTTAAGAACTAATAAATCTACACTATATCATTTTACCGTCATCCATGTACCTATCCAATAGCTGCTTGAAGGTCCCTAATATTTCCGACTCAACTACTTCCACAGGCAGTGTATTCCATGCCCCCACTACTCTCTGGGTAAAGAACCTACCTCTGATATCCCTCCTATATCTTCCACCTTTCACCTTAAATTTATGTCCCCTTGTAATGGTGTGTTCCACCCGGGGAAAAAGTCTCTGATTGTCTACTCTATCTATTCCCCTGATCATCTTATAAACCTCTATCAAGTCGCCCCTCATCCTTCTCCGCTCTAATGAGAAAACGCCTAGCACCCTCAACCTTTCCTCGTAAGACCTGCTCTCCATTCCAGGCAACATCCTGGTAAATCTTCTTTGCACCTTTTCCAGAGCTTCCACATCCTTCCTAAAATGAGGCGACCAGAACTGTACACAGTACTCCAAATGTGGCCTTACCAAAGTTTTGTACAGCTGCATCATCACCTCACGGCTCTTAAATTCAATCCCTCTGTTAATGAACGTGAGCACACCATAGGCCTTCTTCACAGCTCTATCCACTTGAGTGGCAACTTTCAAAGATGTATGAACATAGACCCCAAGATCTCTCTGCTCCTTCACATTGCCAAGAACTCTACCGTTAACCCTGTATTCCGCATTCATATTTGTCCTTCCAAAATGGACAACCTCACACTTTTCAGGGTTGAACTCCATCTGCCACTTCTCAGCCCAGCTCTGCATCCTACCTATGTATCTTTGCAGCCGACAACAGCCCTCCTTACTATCCACAACTCCACCAATCTTTGTATCGTCTGCAAATTTACTGACCCACCCTTCAACTCCCTCAGCCAAGTCATTAATGAAAATCACAAATAGCAGAGGACCCAGAACTGATCCCTGCGGTACGCCACTGGTAACTGGGATCCAGGCTGAATATTTGCCATCCACCACCACTCTCTGACTTCTATCGGTTAGCCAGTTTGTTATCCAACTGGCCAAATTTCCCACTATCCCATGCCTCCTTACTTTCTGCATAAGCCTACCATGGGGAACTTTATCAAATGCCTTACTAAAATCCATGTACACTACATCCACTGCTTTACCTTCATCCACATGCTTGGTCACCTCCTCAAAGAATTCAATAAGATTCGTAAGGCAAGACCTACCCCTCACAAATCCGTGCTGACTATCCCTAATCAAGCAATGTCTTTCCAGATGCTCAGAAATCCTATCCTTCAGTACCCTTTCCATTACTTTGCCTACCACCGAAGTAAGACTAACTGGCCTGTAATTCCCAGGGTTATCCCTAGTTCCTTTTTTGAACAGGGGCACGACATTCGCCACTCTCCAATCCCCTGGTACCACCCCTGTTGACAGTGAGGATGAAAAGATAATTGCCAACGGCTCTGCAATTTCATCTCTTGCTTCCCATAGAATCCTTGGATATATCCCGTCAGGCCCGGGGGACTTGTCTATCCTCAAGTTTTTCAAAATGCCCAAAACATCTTCCTTCCTAACAAGTATTTCCTCGAGCTTACCAATCTTTTTCACACTGTCCTCTCTAACAATATCGCACCTCTCATTTGTAAATACAGAAGAAAAGTACTCATTCAAGACCTCTCCTACCTCTTCAGACTCAATACACAATCTCCCGCGACTGTCCTTGATTGGACCTACCCTCGCTCTAGTCATTCTCATATTTCTCACATATGTGTAAAAGGCCTTGGGGTTTTCCTTGATCCTACCCGCCAAAGATTGTTCATGCCCTCTCTTAGCTCTCCTAATCCCTTTCTTCAGTTCCCTCCTGGCTATCTTGTATCCCTCCAATGCCCTGTCTGAACCTTGTTTCCTCAGTCTTACATAAGTCACCTTTTTCCTCTTAACAAGACATTCAACCTCTCTTGTCAACCATGGTTCCCTCACTCGACCATCTCTTCCCTGCCTGACAG
Organism: Scyliorhinus torazame; assembly: GCF_047496885.1. NCBI lineage: Eukaryota > Metazoa > Chordata > Chondrichthyes > Carcharhiniformes > Scyliorhinidae > Scyliorhinus > Scyliorhinus torazame. The sequence goes on from NC_092711.1 coordinate 21,201,246, forward strand.
CGACATACATATCAAGGACTCGTAGCACCTGTTCCTTGAACAAGTTCCACATTTCACTTGTGTCCTTCCCTGCCAGCCTATGTTCCCAACTTATGCACTTCAATTCTTGTCTGACAACATCGTATTTACCCTTCCCCCAATTGTAAACCTTGCCCTGTTGCACGTACCTATCCCTCTCCATTACTAAAGTGAAAGTCACAGAATTGTGGCCACTATCTCCAAAATGCTCCCCCACTAACAAATCTATCACTTGCCCTGGTTCATTACCCAGTACTAAATCCAATATTGCCCCTCCTCTGGTCGGACAATCTACATACTGTGTTAGAAAAGCTTCCTGGACACACTGCGCAAACACCACCCCATCCAAACTATTTGATCTAAAGAGTTTCCACTCAATATTTGGGAAGTTAAAGTCGCCCATGACTACTACCCTATGACTTCTGCACCTTTCCAAAATCTGTTTCCCAATCTGTTCCTCCACATCTCTGTTACTATTGGGGGGCCTATAGAAAACTCCTAACAAGGTGACTGCTCCTTTCCTATTTCTGACTTCAACCCATACTACCTCAATAGGGTGATACTCCTCGAACTGCCTTTCTGCAGCTGTTATACTATCTCTAATTAATAATGCCACCCCCACCTCTTTTACCACCCTCCCTAATCTTATTGAAACAGCTATAACCAGGGACCTCCAACAACCATTTCTGCCCCTCTTCTATCCAAGTTTCCGTGATGGCCACCACATCGTAGTCCCAAGTACCGATCCATGCCTTAAGTTCACCCACCTTATTCCTGATGTTTCTTGCGTTGAAGTATACACACTTCAACCCATCTCCGTGCCTGCAAATACTCTCCTTTGTCAGTGTTCCCTTCCCCACTACCTCATTACATGCTTTGGCGTCCTGAATATCGGCTACCTTAGTTACTGGACTACAAATCCGGTTCCCATTCCCCTGCCAAATTAGTTTAAACCCTCCCGAAGAGTACTAGCAAACCTCCCTCCCAGGATATTGGTGCCCCTCTGGTTCAGATGCAACCCGTCCTGCTTGTACAGGTCCCACCTTCCCCAGAATGCACTCCAATTATCCAAATACCTGAAGCCCTCCCTCCTACACCATTCATGCAGCCACGTGTTCAACTGCACTCTCTCCCTATTCCTAGCCTCGCTATCACGTGGCACCGGCAACAAACCAGAGATGACAACTCTGTCTGTCCTGGCTTTCAACTTCCAGCCTAACTCCCTAAACATGTTTATTACCTCCACACCCATTTTCCTACCTATGTCGTTGGTACCAATGTGCACCACGACTTCTGGCTGCTCACCCTCCCCCTTAAGGATCCTGAAGACACGATCCGAGACATCCCTGGCCCTGGCACCCGGGAGGCAACATACCTTCCGGGAGTCTCGCTCGCGACCACAGGATCTCCTATTTATTCCCCTAACCATTGAATCTCCTACAACTATTGCTTTTCTATTCTCCCCCCTTCCCTTCTGAGCCCCAGAGCCAGACTCCGTGCCAGAGACCTGCCCGCTAGGGCCTTCCCCCGGTAGGTCATCCCCCCCAACAGCATCCAAAACGGTATACTTGTTTTGAAGGGGAACGGCCACGAGGGATCCCTGCACTGTCTGCCTGTTTGTTTTTTTTCCCCCTGACTGTAACCCAGCTATTCTTGTCCTGTACCTTGGGTGTGGTTACCTCCCTGTAACTCTTCTCAATCACCCCCTCTGCCTCCCGGATGATCCGAAGTTCATCCAGCTTCAGCTCCAGTTCCCTAACACGGTCTTTGAGGAGCTGAAGTTGGGTGCACTTCCCGCAGGTATAGTCAGTGGGGACACCGGTGGTATCCCTCACCACCCACATCCTACAGGAGGAGCATGTAACTGGCCTAGCCTCCATCCCCTCTTACCTTAAAGAATATAGCTGCTGTGTGGACTAACTAGATCTGCGCCCTCCGACTCTGCTCCCAGTCAGCTACACTTCCTGTAAACGCCTGGCTCTCTTCGCACTCTTTGCGGAAATGTCGGAAACAAAATGAAAGGAGCACCTTACTCCCTCCTCACCTAACTCCCTCGGTCACCAAGCTCTCACTATCGCACTCAAAAAGCACCAAATTCAGCACTCAGCACTCAGTGCAAACCCCAAATTCAGCACTCAGTAATGAAAGGATGTGAGGAACAAGCGGGAAATGACATTGAGGCAGAAGCTGAGCAGTGATTAAATTGAATGGTGGAGGAGGTGTGAGTGACCGTGTAGTCTCCCCATGTTGCCATTTGTTATCAGTTCCGGCTCTGCATTACTCCTGATGAATGTAGCTGCACGATCATATACTTCAGTTACATCTTTCCAACAGATATTTATATTGTTCATGGAAACAGTTCATTTACATCCAGATTATCCAAAACGTTATCATCTTAAATGTGTGGAACGAATCTCACATCATCGTCTTTTATCCCCAATAACCCAGCCCCAGCCGATCCAATCATTCCGAAGGGAAAACTGCTTCTAAACGATTCACACAGCGAGTAGTTCTGATCTGGTCTGCACGGCCTGGGACACTGGTGCCGGCAGATACAACAGTGGTTTCACAGGGAATGGTAGGAGTGACAGAAATCAAATGTACGTCTCCAGGGAAAGGGCGGTGCAGTCGGATTGAATCATCTGCTCATCTACAGAGCCGCTGAGGTCAAACGGAATGAAATGAAATGGAATGAAATGAAATGAAAATCGCTTATTGTCACAAGTAGGCTTCAAATGAAGTTACAGTGAAAAGCCCCTAGTCGCCACATTCTGGCGCCTGTTCGGGGAGGTTGGTACAGGAATTGAACCGTGCTGCTGGCCTGCCTTGGTCGGCTTTAAAAGCCAGCGATTTATCCCAGTGTGCTAAACCAGCCCCAGGAATGACTGTCCTCCTTCGGGACTTCACGCATTTTAAAGGCTTTGGATGTGGTCTGGCTGTGAGATGATGGGACCAACACCTGCAGGTTCCCTCCAAGTTCCCCCGCGCCGCGAGTATTCTCACTGTAATCCTTTCTATTCACTGTGTCCATGTGTGAACCCAGCGTCCGCTTTAGCTCACTGCTTACTTCACAGCATCAACTTCATTGTAAGTTCCAATCTGTCTGACCCTGGGCGCTGCCTGTGCTTTAATATTGAAAACATCTGTGTTGCTCCCAATAAAAGCAGACGCACATTTAATCATTAGAGGGAGGTCTATCTTTTTTCAGGTTGCTTTACAATTATTTTTAAAAGCGGCTGTGCCACGTGTTTGCTTTCTGGCCTCTGACTGGGGAAGGACAAGTTCTATTCCAGCTCTGCACAATAACTGACCAATCACACTCTGTCAGTTATTCACAACTTAAATGGTGCAATACTGCACGAAGGACATTTACTTCATCCAGGATCTGATTTTATAATTTAGGAACAAGTTTGTTTCCTCAGCAAATGTATTAATCGGGATTGTGTTTCCCACATGATACCCTGTTCCCCATATCTCCAAGAGCACTCCCTCACACTCTATCTCTCCCTTGCACTCTCTCCCTCCCTCACCCTCACTCTCTCACACTATCCCTCTCTCACACTCTCTCCCTCGCTCACACACTTTCCCTCTCAACAATCCCTCCCACTCTCACAGAGTTAGAGAGGCAGCTACACCCTAGAGCGCAGTGGAACCACCCAGAGAAACACACTGACAATTGGAACTGAATCACTGAATGGTCACAGTTACAGAGGCAGCTACACCCCAGGGTGCAGTGGAACCACCCAGAGAAACACACTGACAATTGGAACTGAATCACTGAATGGGCAGAGTTACAGAGGCAGCTACACCCCAGAGTTCAGTGGACCCACCCAGAGAAACACACTGACAATTGGAACTGAATCACTGAATGGTCACAGTTACAGAGGCAGCTACACCCCAGGGTGCAGTGGAACCACCCAGAGAAACACACTGACAATTGGAACTGAATCACTGAATGGTCACAGTTACAGAGACAGCTACACCCCAGGGTGCAGTGGAACCACCCAGAGAAACATACTGACAATTGGAACTGAATCACTGAATGGGCAGAGTTACAGAGGCAGCTACACCCCAGAGTTCAGTGGACCCACCCAGAGAAACACACTGACAATTGGAACTGAATCACTGAATGGTCACAGTTACAGAGACAGCTACACCCTAGAGCGCAGTGGAACCACCCAGAGAAACACACTGACAATTGGAACTGAATCACTGAATGGTCACAGTTACAGAGACAGCTACACCCCAGGGTGCAGTGGAACCACCCAGAGAAACACACTGACAATTGGAACTGAATCACTGAATGGGCAGAGTTACAGAGGCAGCTACACCCCAGAGTTCAGTGGACCCACCCAGAGAAACACACTGACAATTGGAACTGAATCACTGAATGGGCAGAGTTACAGAGGCAGCTACACCCCAGAGTTCAGTGGACCCACCCAGAGAAACACACTGACAATTGGAACTGAATCACTGAATGGTCACAGTGGAGTGAGGGATATCTCTGAAACAATGTGAGCTGTAGAGATGGGACTGATGGTGTCTGAGTGGACAGCATCCTTTCTGTTAATGTTAGTTGAACAATGTGATCAACACCGTCCAGTGTTTGCAAAGAGGTCACTCACTCACAAAAATAATATTTGCTTTCACTGAACACAATATCGTAATCTGTTTGTTCACATCTTGAAAAATAAGTTAAACAATGTCACAACCTCAATTTCGCTGAGGCGGTTCCACAGGGTATTAATTATAAGCTTGGAGAATATATAACCTCAGAGTTTTAGACAGAGAGATTGCCAATTGCAGGAAGGGACACATCACTTCACACTGAAAATGCTTTATCCAATTGATATTGCTGAGAAAGTATTCTACCCAATCCTGGCTATTGTTGGTGTTCCTGGTAAGTGACTGTCACCATTGAATTGGTGTAAATCTGTGTGTGAGCGGCTCTCTGATTTTAAACTGCGACTGAAAATACCTGATCCTGATCTCGTGCTCACTGTTATATCGACACCTGGTCAACGATATCATTGTCAAATGTCTTTAAGCATGTCAATGGTTTGAATCCCTTTCATCAACTCACAATAAACCTCTGTTTGTAACTCACTAGATCTCTGACCGGTGAAGTTATTATATTGAGTGGAACCTTGTATAATGTTAGATTGGATGTAAAGGCAATCTCTCTGAAGGATGGTTTCGGAGGAGAAAGCATTAAATCACACTGACTGCGGGCACTGTCAGTGTAGAATTGTGCTGACTGTGGGTCCCACACCAGAGTGGAATATCTGACAGCGGTGAACAAGGATTACTGGAAGTGTCTGTCAGTGTAGAATTGTACTGAGTGTGGATCACTAACCAGAGTGGAATATCTGACAGCGGTGAACAAGGATTACTGGAAGTATCTGCCAGTAAAGAATTGTACTGACTGTGGGTCCCACACCAGAGTGGAATATCTGACAGCGGTGAACAAGGATTACTGGAAATGTCTGTCAGTGTGGAATTGTACTGACTGTGGGTCTCTCACCAGAGTGGAATATCTGACCCAATTATTTATCTATTACTGGGAATATCTGTCCGTGTGGAATTATATTGTATGTGGGTCAGTAACTGGACTGAAATTAGTTGGTCCTGCTTTGAAATGCTGTATTTTATTGGTGAGGGGTCGCTCCATTCTGTGGAGTTCTCTCTGTGTGTTTTAACTTTGGAATAGGTTGAAAACAGGAAGAGTTTGGCTGTGTTTTGAAGATGTTTGATATTTATTGTATGAAGTGAAATGTCTCTATCTCTGTTTTCTATTGATCTATTCTAACAGGAACAGATATCACCCACACTCTAATGTTTCATAAAACCCACAGCAGTGCAGCATTCCAATAGGTTTTGTGATACTTTCTCATTCCTATTCATCCTGAAATGAACTCACAAGTTTGATCAATTTTTATGGGTGTTTTTAAACTGTCTTTCTGCTTCACACGATTTGTGAATCTAGTCACCTGAAGCCAGAAACCCCTCCAGTCCATTCACACACTTGTTTTCCAAGGAGTGATTGGGGGACTTATTGTTCTGAACAAAATGCAGCAGCGGACACTGATCTGTCGGGACATTAATGTCCCATCGAAATACCCACTTTGCAAATTCATAATTAATGATGACGTGTGCCTGTAATTAGTTCTATTCTGCCTCTGTATTCACTCCCAATTTGATTCTGTCTTTAAATTGTGTAATTATCATTCTGCTTCCCGATCCCATACTGTTGATGGGAATGATGAAGGAGAGTGATCCCAGTGCTGATCCTTGTGGAACACCACTTCCCACCTTCCACCAATCAGCCTAAATCCCTTTAACTCCTCTCGCTGTTTTCTGTGTGTGTCGCTAGCATGTGTCCATCCTGCTGCTGTGTCCCCTAACTCCACTGGCTCTGAGATTACCCATCAGTCTGTTATGTCGGATCTTACTGACGGCCTTTAGAAAATCAAATTGTTTAACATCCATCATACTACTCAGATCTATTATTTCTGGTAGTTATTGAAATAATTGGATGAAATGTGTCAGGAAGAATGTTGACTTTGGAATATGTGCCGACTATTTAGTATACTCTGTGTTACTGGATTTCTTTTAACTCAGACTTCTAATTCAATGCTTCCAACTGTTGACATTATGACTGGAAGATTTGATTATATTCTGTTCTAAGTTCAAGGATAACAGAGACCGACTTCTGCTTTTCAATTCTTTGGTAATTATTCTGATGTTGACCAGTGAATAGATAATATTGTCTCTGCTGTTTCTCACTGTCTATTTTATGAATATTTGTTGTGAAATCCATCCACCTCCAGTAATCTCCCTCTACCTGGACCCCACCCTCTGGCCCCCTATCAGCTCTTGATCTTTTCATTGAGATCTGTCAGTGCGACATCGACCGTCTCAATTTCCCTGTGCCTCTCACCAACTCTATCCTGACTCACTCTGAACTTGCTCCAATCCTCTCTCGAATATCCAACCCTGGCCTGGTGATCTAAGCTGCTCACAAGGGTGGTGTCATTATTGTCTGGTGTACTGACCTCTTCCTCACAGAGGCTGACCGTCAGCTCTCAGGCCCATCCTGGTACCTCCCCCTGGACCAGCAGCACACCACCAAACATCATGATATTGTTTCCAGGGCTTTCATTGACCTCGTTGACTCTGGATATCTTCTGTCCACAGTCTCAGAGATCAGAGTCCCACAATCCCACACATCCTGCATCAACCTCCCGCTTCTACCTCCTTCCCAAAATCCACAAACAGGAAAGTCCCAGTGCACCCATTATTTCGGCCTGTTCCCGCCCCTCCAAGATCATTTCTTCCCATCTTGATTCCATCCGCTTTACCCTGTTCTGTCCCTTCCCAAAGACAGTGGTGTCACAGTGACACAGTGGTTTGCACTGCTGCCTCACAGCACCAGGGTCTCCGGATCACTTCCTACCTTGGGTGACTGTCTGTGTGGAGACTGCAGTTTCTCTCCCTGTCTGTGTGGGTTTCCTCCGGGTCTCCGGTTGCCTCCCATAGCCCAAAGATGTGCAGGTTAGGTGGATTGGCCATGCTAAATTACTCCGTAGTGTCCAAAACGATGTGTAGGTTAGATTAAGGGGTTAATGAGATAGGCGGGGGAGTGAGCTTGGTTGAGGTACTCTTTCAGAGGTTTGGTACAGACTTAATGGGCCGAATGGCCTCCTTCTGCACTGTGGGAATTCTATGATTCCTGATTCCTCTGGTGTCGAAAACAAGGTCCATTTCCCTGGTCCTAACCGCCTAATCTTCACAATGGACGTCCAATCCCTCTGCACCTCCGTTCCCCAACACGAGGGCTGTGTTCAGACCCTCATTCCCTGCTTCCTGTAAAGACTGCATCTCATTCTCCCACTTTCTCCGCCTCCATCGCCTCTGTTCTGATGCTGGCGTCTTTGAAAATAGCCCCCCTGGCATGTCTGTCTTTTCCTTAACCGGGTCGTCCCCACCACCTTCCTTTGTTAACAGGGCTCTCAATCGTGTTCAATTCACTTCTCACACCTCTGTCCTCACACAGCCCCCTCCCTCCCGGAAACATGACAGGGTTCCCCTCCTCACTTTCCACACCATCAGCCTTCTCATTGAAAGGAAAATCCTCGATTTCTGCCAACTCCAGCATGATGTCACCACCAAACACATCTTCACCTCTCTCCAACCACCCCCCTCAATGTCTGCATTCCTCAGGTACCGCTCCCTCCCCCTTGTCCACTTCCCCCTCACACCCCACACTCCTTTCCCTTCCCCCAGCACCTTCCCCTGCAATCACAGACGGTGCAACAACTGTCCCTTTACCTCCTCCCGTCTCCCGGTTCTCAGCAGCAAACTCTCCTTTCTGGGGAAGCAGCGTTTCACTTCTGTGCCTTCAGTTTGTTCTCCTGTATTCGCTGCTGCCAATACCGTCTCCTCTACATTGGGGAGACTAAACGCAGACTGGGAGACTGCTTTGTGGAACACCTTCACTCAGCCCACAGCATGGCCCCAGCCTTCCTGTTGTGGCCATGTTAACTCAGCACCTTGCTCTCAGGCCCACATGTCTGTCCTTGGCCTGCTGCCAGAATGCAGTGAAGCCCAACGCAAGCTGGAGGAGCAACATCTCATCGTCCAATTCGGATGTTGCATCCCGCAGGACGTAACTTTAATTTCAACTACTTTATTCTGGGAACTTTCTCCTCCATCTTAATGCTCTTGTTTTGGAATGTTCCTACTTTTTTGACGAATGCAATGAGTCCGTATCTGGAGAGAGTCTATTCCGGCCAAGTGAACCCTGGGGAATGTCCAATGCCGGAGCGGGAATACTCCTGAGAAAAGCTTGGCAGGGATTCTTTCCAAACAGGGAGAGGATGGATTCCTGGGAACAGTGATGTTGGGATGTTCGAGACATGGCAATGGGGGATTCCCGGGAGCGGGTGCTTTACGAATGACTAAACCTGGGAGGGATGATCCCTCGGGATGTTCTGGAGAATGGATAGACTCTATTCTGGACAGGCTGGGCTTCACGGTAGCACACTGGTTGGCACAGTTGATTCACAGCTCCAGGGTCCCAGGTTCGATTCCCGGCTTGGGTCACTGTCTGTGCGGAGTCTGCACTTTCTCACCCGTGTCTGTGTGGGTTTCCTCCGGGGGCTCCAGTTTCCTCCCACAGTCCAAAGATGTGCGGGTTCGGTGGATTGGCCAAGATAAATTGTGTTTAGTTTCCAGACAATTTTGATGGGGTCACTGGGTTATGGGGATGGGGTGGGCTGAACTGGTTTTCTCTTTCCAAGGGCCGGTGCAGACTCGATGGGCCGAATGGCCTCCTTTTGCACTGTACATTCTATATTTCTATTCCTCCCATGGTTATGAAGTGGGAAGGTCCCGCGTTTGTTTTATTTTTTTCCATTGATCGTGGAGTATTCAAATAAACCAGGAGTGGGGTCCAACCCCATCAGAAATCCAGTCCAGGGAACGGTCCAATCCGGGGTGTGGTCCAATAATTGAGCTGGGGTGACAATCTCTGGTATGTTTGTATCCGGTTTGGGAAACCTGGCCGGCCTGAGTGAATCCTGTAAATCAGACTAAATGAGAAATGTAACCTCTCCCAAAGGTCTCTGAATTATAAACATTTTCCTACCACTGCCATCAAACTGACAGGGCTGCAATTCACACTTTCCCCCCCCATTCCCCACCTTTAACACTGGAGTTACATTTCCTACTCCCCTCTCTGCAATGTTAATCTCTGTGCCCACTCCTCTCCCCGCACCCCCACCCACCCACTGTCCATTATATTGATGCTGCAATTGTGTCCTGGTTCAGACAGGGAGATTCATTACCCAGTAATTTCCCGCGTCTCTCCTTTCTCTCTCTGACAGTTAATATACTGGGAATTGTGATTCTGTGTCGGGGGAAGTGTGGCCTCTCTACCTGCACCACTCGCTACCTGGTGGCCATGGCAACGGCGGATCTGCTGTTTATTATCACTAAACCCATACTGAGCAGGATCAGTTATTATTATTTCCCCTGGAGTTTCCTGTCCCTCACCCCTGTGTGTCGTGTTAACTCTGTCCTGCTCACTGCAGCCACGGACTGTTCTGTCTGGTTCACCCTCACTGTCTCGTTTGATCGATTTGTGGCCATTCGCTGCCAGAAACTGAAAAGTAAATATTGCACCGGGAAAACTGCGGCTGTGGTTCTGTCCACAAGCGGCCTCCTGCTCTGTGTGAAAAACATCCCCCGGTACTTTACATTGGAACCTGGGGGGATAATCGACAATGTCCAGTGGGACTGCGTCACAAAGAGCAGCGTCGTCACTGACCCGGGATGGGTTGGGTATCTCTGGTTTGCTCAGGTTGTAACCCCATTGGTGCCGTTCTTCTCAATCCTGTTGACCAACGCTCTGACAGTCAGACACATTTTACTCAGCAGTCGGGTCCGGAAGGCACTGAGGGCCCAGAGTCAGGGAGACAATCGCAGCGACCCAGAGATGGAGAGCAGAAGGAAGTCAATGATTTTACTCTTCAGCATCTCCGGAACGTTCATCCTCCTCTGGACCGTGTCTGTTATTAAATTTTTCTATATCGATGTGAGAGGATTATATTACCTCACCCTTCCTCAATATACTTTACAACAAGTCGGATGGATGCTGCAGGATTTAAATTGCTGCACAAACACATTTATTTATGTGGTGACTCAGTCCAGGTTCAGGGAGCAGATCAAGGTCGGGGTGAAATATCCGGTTACATCAATTATTAATTTAATGAGAAAATAAAACTGACTGAAAACCCCTCAGCCAATCAGGAGCTCCAGCCGCTGACTAACAGTCGCTCAGCCAATCAGGAGCTTCAGCCGCTAACTGACAGTCTCTCAGCCAATCAGGAGCTCCAGCCGCTAACTGACAGTCAATCAGCCAATCAGGAGCCCCAACCGCTGACTGTCAGCCTCTCAGCCAATCAGGAGATCCAGCCGCTGACTGACAGCCTCTCAGCCAATCAGGAGCTCCAGCCGCTGACTGACAGCCTCTCAGCCAATCAGGAGCTCTAGCCGCTGACTGACAGTCTCTCAGCCAATCAGGAGCTCCAGCCGCTGACTCACAGGCTCTCAGCCAATCAGGAGCTCCAGCCGCTGACTGACAGCCTCTCAGCCAATCAGGAGCTCCAGCCGCTGACTGACAGTCTCTCAGCCAATCAGGAGCCCCGACCGCTGACTGACAGTCTCTCACCCAATCAGGAGCTCCAGCCGCTGACTGACAGCCTCTCAGCCAATCAGGTGCCCCAACCGCTGACTGACAGCCTCTCAGCCAATCAGGAGCTCCAGCCGCTGACTGACAGCCTCTCAGCCAATCAGGAGCTCCAGCCGCTGACTGACAGCCTCTCAGCCAATCAGGAGCTCCAGCCGCTGACTGACAGCCTCTCAGCCAATCAGGAGCTCCAGGCGCTGACTGACAGTCTCTCAGCCAATCAGGAGCTCCAGCCGCTGACTGACAGCCTCTCTGCCAATCAGGAGCTCCAGCCGCTACGAACAGCCACATAGCCAATCAGGAGCTCCAGCCGCTGACTGAAACCATCTCAGCCAATCAGGAGCTCTAGCCGCTGACTGACAGTCTCTCAGCCAATCAGTATCTCCTGGCGCTGACTGACAGCCTCTCAGCCGATCAGGAGCTGGGTCTGGGGCGTGGGGAGCACTGACAGTGCTGGCTGTGTGTTGGGAGCACTGACAGTGCTGGCTGTGTGGGGCGCACTGACAGTGTTGGCTGTGTGGGGGAGCACTGACAGTGCTGGCTGTGTGGGGCGCACTGACAGTGCTGGCTGTGTGGGGGAGCACTGACAGTGTTGGCTGTGCGGTGGGAGCACTGACAGTGCTGACTGTGTGGGGGAGCACTGACAGTGCTGGCTGTGTGGTGGGAGCACTGACAGTGCTGGCTGTGTGGTGGGAGCACTGACAGTGCTGGCTGTGTGGGGGAGCACTGACAGTGCTGGCTGTGTGGTGGGAGCACTGACAGTGCTGGTTGTGTGGGGGGAGCACTGACAGTGCTGGCTGTGTGGGGGGAGCACTGACAGTGCTGTCTGTGTGGTGGGAGCACTGACAGTGCTGGCTGTGTGGGGAGCACTGACAGTGCTGGCTGTGTGGGGGGGCACTGACAGTGCTGGTTGTGTGGTGGGAGCACTGACAGTGCTGGCTGTGTGGTGGGAGCACTGGCAGTGCTGGCTGTGTGGTGGGAGCACTGACAGTGCTGGCTGTGTGGTGGGAGCGCTGACAGTGCTGGCTGTGTGGTGGGAGCACTGACAGTGCTGGCTGTGTGGTGGGAGCACTGGCAGTGCTGGCTGTGTGGTGGGAGCACTGACAGTGCTGGCTGTGTGGTGGGAGCGCTGACAGTGCTGGCTGTGTGGTGGGAGCACTGACAGTGCTGGCTGTGTTGGGGGAGCACTGACAGTGCTGGGTGTGTGGGGGGAGCACTGACAGTGCTGGCTGTGTGGTGGGAGAACTGACAGTGCAGGCTGAGTGGGGGAGCACTGACAGTGCTGGCTCTGTGGGGGAGCACTGACAGTGCTGGCTGTGTGGTGGGAGAACTGACAGTGCAGGCTGTGTGGGGGAGCACTGACAGTGCTGGCTGTGTGGGGGGATCACTGACAGTGCTGGCTGTGTGGGGGAGCACTGACAGTACTGGCTGTGCTGGGGAGCACTGACAGTGCTGGTTGTGTGGTGGGAGCACTGACCGTGCTGGCTGTGTGGGGGGAGCACTGACAGTGGTGGCTGTGTGGGGGGAGCACTGACAGTGCTGGCTGTGTGGTGGGAGCACTGGCAGTGCTGGCTGTGTGGTGGGAGCACTGACAGTGCTGGCTGTGTGGTGGGAGCGCTGACAGTGCTGGCTGTGTGGTGGGAGCACTGACAGTGCTGGCTGTGTGGTGGGAGCACTGGCAGTGCTGGCTGTGTGGTGGGAGCACTGACAGTGCTGGCTGTGTGGTGGGAGCGCTGACAGTGCTGGCTGTGTGGTGGGAGCACTGACAGTGCTGGCTGTGTTGGGGGAGCACTGACAGTGCTGGGTGTGTGGGGGGAGCACTGACAGTGCTGGCTGTGTGGTGGGAGAACTGACAATGCAGGCTGAGTGGGGGAGCACTGACAGTGCTGGCTCTGTGGGGGAGCACTGACAGTGCTGGCTGTGTGGTGGGAGAACTGACAGTGCAGGCTGTGTGGGGGAGCACTGACAGTGCTGGCTGTGTGGGGGGATCACTGACAGTGCTGGCTGTGTGGGGGAGCACTGACAGTACTGGCTGTGCTGGGGAGCACTGACAGTGCTGGTTGTGTGGTGGGAGCACTGACCGTGCTGGCTGTGTGGGGGGAGCACTGACAGTGGTGGCTGTGTGGGGGAACACTGACAGTGTTGGCTGTGTGGGGGAGCACTGACAGTGCTGGCTGTGTGGGGCGCACTGACAGAGCAGGCTGTGTGGGGGAGCACTGACAGTGCTGGCTGTGCGGTGGGAGCACTGACAGTGCTGACTGTGTGGGGGAGCACTGACAGTGCTGGCTGTTTGGGGGAGCACTGACAGTGCTGGCTGTGTGGTGGGAGCACTGACAGTGCTGGCTGTGTGGTGGGAGCACTGACAGTGCTGGCTGTGTGGGGGAGCACTGACAGTGCTGGCTGTGTGGTGGGAGCACTGACAGTGCTGGTTGTGTGGGGGGAGCACTGACAGTGCTGGCTGTGTGGGGGGATCACTGACAGTGCTGTCTGTGTGGTGGGAGCACTGACAGTGCTGGCTGTGTGGGGGAGCACTGACAGTGCTGGCTGTGTGGGGGGGCACTGACAGTGCTGGTTGTGTGGTGGGAGCACTGACAGTGCTGGCTGTGTGGTGGGAGCACTGGCAGTGCTGGCTGTGTGGTAGGAGCACTGACAGTGCTGGCTGTGTGGTGGGAGCGCTGACAGTGCTGGCTGTGTGGTGGGAGCACTGACAGTGCTGGCTGTGTGGTGGGAGCACTGGCAGTGCTGGCTGTGTGGGGGGAGCACTGGCAGTGCTGGCTGTGTGGGGGAGCGCTGACAGTGCTGGCTGTGTGGTGGGAGCACTGACAGTGCTGGCTGTGTGGTGGGAGCACTGAAAGTGCTGGCTGTGTGGGGGGAGCACTGACAGTGCTGGGTGTGTGGTGGGAGAACTGACAGTGCTGGCTGTGCGAGGGAGCACTGACAGTGCTGGTTGTGTGGTGGGAGCACTGACAGTGCTGGCTGTGTGGGGGGAGCACTGACAGTGGTGGCTGTGTGGGGGGAGCACTGACAGTGCTGGCTGTATGGGGAGCACTGACAGTGCTGGCTGTGTGGGGTGAGCACTGACAGTGCTGGCTGTGTGGTGGGAGCACTGACAGTGCTGGCTGTGTGGGGGGAGAACTGACAGTGCTGGCTGGGGGGGGCACTGACAGTGCTGGCTGTGTGCGGGGAGCACTGACAGTGCTGGCTGTGGGGTGGGAGCACTGGCAGTGCTGGCTGTGTGGTGGGAGCGCTGACAGTGCTGGCTGTGTGGTGGGAGCACTGACAGTGCTGGCTGTGTGGTGGGAGCACTGGCAGTGCAGGCTGTGTGGGGGGAGCACTGACAGTGCTGGCTGTGTGGGGGAGCGCTGACAGTGCTGGCTGTGTGGTGGGAGCACTGACAGTGCTGGCTGTGTGGTGGGACCACTGACAGTGCTGGCTGTGTGGGGGAGCACTGACAGTGCTGGCTGTGTGGGGGGATCACTGACAGTGCTGGCTGTGTGGGGGAGCACTGACAGTGCTGGCTGTGCGGGGGAGCACTGACAGTGCTGGCTGTGTGGTGGGAGCACTGACAGTGCTGGCTGTGTGGGGGGAGCACTGACAGTGCTGGCTGTGGGGGGAGCACTGACAGTGCTGGCTGTGTGGGGGGAGCACTGACATTGCTGGCTGTATGGGGGAGCACTGACAGTGCTGGCTGTGTGGGGTGAGCGCTGACAGTGCTGGCTGTGTGGTGGGAGCACTGACAGTGCTGGCTGTGTGGGGGGAGCACTGACAGTGCTGGCTGTGGGGGGAGCACTGACAGTGCTGACTGTGTGCGGGGAGCACTGACAGTGCTGGCTGTGTGGGGAGCACTCACAGTGCTGGCTGTGTGGGGTGAGTACTGACAGTGCTGGCTGTGTCGTGGGAGCACTGACAGTGCTGGCTGTGTGTTCGGAGCACTGACAGTGCTGGCTGTGTGGGTGGAGCACTGGCAGTGCTTCCTGTGTGATGGGAGCACTGGCAGTGCTGGCTGTGTGGTGGGAGCACTGACAGTGCAGGCTGTGTGGGGGAGCACTGACAGTGCTGGCTGTGTGGGGGGATCACTGACAGTGCTGGCTGTGTGGGGGAGCACTGACAGTGCTGGCTGTGCGGGGGAGCACTGACAGTGCTGGTTGTGTCGTGGGAGCACTGACATTGCTGGCAGTGTGGGGGAGCACTGACAGTGCTGGCTGTGTGGGGGGAGCACTGACATTGCTGGCTGTATGGGGGAGCACTGACAGTGCTGGCTGTGTGGGGTGAGCGCTGAGAGTGCTGGCTGTGTGGTGGGAGATCTGACAGTGCTGGCTGTGTGGGGGGAGCACTGACAGTGCTGGCTGTGGGGGGAGCACTGACAGTGCTGACTGTGTGCGGGGAGCACTGACAGTGCTGGCTGTGTGGGGAGCACTCACAGTGCTGGCTGTGTGGGGTGAGCACTGACAGTGCTGGCTCTGTCGTGGGAGCACTGACAGTGCTTTCTGTGTGTTCGGAGCACTGACAGTGCTGGCTTTGTGGGTGGAGCACTGGCAGTGCTTCCTGTGTGATGGGAGCACTGGCAGTGCTGGCTGTGTGGGGGGAGCACTGACAGTGCTGGCTGTGTGTTGGGAGCACCGACAGTGCTGGCTGTGTGGGGTGAGCACTGACAGTGCTGGCTGTGTGGGGAGCACTGACAGTGCTGGCTGTGCGGTGGGAGCACATTTATTTATGTGGTGACTCAGTCCAGGTTCAGGGAGCAGATCAAGATCGCGGTGAAATATCCGGTTGCATCAATTATTAAATTAATGAGAAAATAAAACTGACTGAAAGCCCCTCAGCCAATCAGGAGTTCCAACCGCTGACTGACTGTCTCTCAGCCAATCAGGAGCTCCAGCCGCTGACTGACAGTCTCTCAGCCTATCAGTATCTCCTGGCGCTGACTGACAGCCTCTCAGCCAATCAGGAGCTGGGTCTGGGGCGTGGGGAACACTGACAGTGCTGGCTGTGTGGTGGGAGCACTGACAGTGCTGGCTGTGTGGGGGAGCACTGACAGTGCTGGCTGTGTGGGGGAGCGCTGACAGTGCTGGCTGTGTGGTGGGAGCACTGTTAGTGCTGGCTGTGTGGTGGGAGCACTGACAGTGCTGGCTGTGTGGGGGAGCGCTGACAGTGCTGGCAGTGTGGTGGGAGCACTGACAGTGCTGGCTGTTTGGTGGGAGCACTGACAGTGGTGGCTGTGTGGGGAGCACTGACAGTGCTGGCTGCGTGGTGGGAACACTGACAGTGCTGGCTCTGTGGGGGAGCACTGACAGTGCTGGCTATGTGGAAGAACACTGACAGTGCTGGCTGTGTGGGGAGCACTGACAGTGCTGGCTCTGTGGGGGAGCACTGACAGTGCTGGCTGTGTGGGGGAGCACTGACTGTGCTGGCTGTGTGGGGGAAGCACTGACAGTGCTGGCTGTGTGGTGGGAGAACTGGCAGTGCAGGCTGTGTGGGGGAGCACTGACAGTGCTGGTTGTGTGGTGGGAGCACTGACAGTGCTGGCTGTGTGGGGGAGCACTGACAGTGCTGGCTGTGTGGGGGAGCACTGACAGTGTTGGCTGTGTGGGGTGAGCACTGACAGTGCTGGCTGTGTGGTGGGAGCACTGACAGTGCTGGCTGTGTGGGGGGAGCACTGACAGTGCTGGCTGTGGGGGAGCACTGATAGTGCTGGCTGTGTGCGGGGAGCACTGACAGTGCTGGCTGTGAGGGGGAGCACTGACAGTGCTGGCTGTGTGGGGGGAGCACTGACAGTGCTGGCTGTGTGGGGTGAGCACTGACAGTGCTGGCTGTGTGGTGGGAGCACTGACAGTGCTGGCTGTGTGGGGTGAGCACTGACAGTGCTGGCTGTGCGGGGGGAGCACTGACAGTGCTGGCTGTGTGGGGGGAGCACTGACAGTGCTGGCTGTGTGGTGGGAGCACTGACAGTGCTGGCTGTGTGCGGGGAGCACTGACAGTGCTGGCTGTGTCGGGGAGCACTGACAGTGCTGGCTGTGTGGTGGGAGCACTGACAGTGGTGGCTGTGTGGGGAGCACTGACAGTACTGGCTGCGTGGTGGGAACACTGACAGTGCTGGCTCTGTGGGGGAGCACTGACAGTGCTGGCTGTGTGGGGGAGCACTGACAGTGCTGACTGTGTGGGGAGCACTGACAGTGCTGGCTCTGTGGGGGAGCACTGACAGTGCTGGCTGTGTGGGGGAGCACTGACTGTGCTGGCTGTGTGGGGGGAGCACTGACAGTGCTGGTTGTGTGGTGGGAGAACTGACAGTGCTGGCTGTGTGGTGGGAGAACTGACAGTGCAGGCTGTGTGGGGGAGCACTGACAGTGCTGGTTGTGTGGTGGGAGCACTGACAGTGCTGGCTGTGTGGGGGAGCACCGGCAGTGCTGGCTGTGTGGGGGGAGCACTGACAGTGCTGGCTGTGTGGGGTGAGCAATGACAGTGCTGGCTGTGTGGTGGGAGCACTGACAGTGCTGGCTGTGTGGGGGAGCACTGACAGTGCTGGCTGTGGGGGAGCACTGACAGTGCTGGCTGTTTGGGGGAGCACTGACAGTGCTGGCTGTGTGGGGGAGCACTGACAGTGCTGGCTGTGTGCGGGGAGCACTGACAGTGCTGGCTGTGTGGGGGAGCACTGACAGTGCTGGCTGTGTGGGGGGAGCACTGACAGTGCTGGCTGTGTGGGGTGAGCACTGACAGTGCTGGCTGTGAGGTGGGAGCACTGACAGTGCTGGCTGTGTGGTGGGAGCACGGGCAGTGCTGGCTGTGTGGTGGGAGCACTGGCAGTGCTGGCTGTGCGGGGGAGCACTGACAGCGCTGGCTGTGTGGGGAGCACTGACAGTGCTGGCTGTGTGGTGGGAGCACTAACAGTGCTGGCTGTGTGTGGGATCACTGGCAGTGCTGGCTGTGTGGGGGAAGCACTGACAGTGCTGGCTGTGTAGGGGAGCACGGACAGTGCTGGCTGTGTGGGGGGGGGGCACTGACAGTGCTGCATTTGTGGTGGGAGCACTGACAGTGCTGGCTGTGTGGTGGAGCTCTGACAGTGCTGGTTGTGTGGTGGGAGCACTGACAGGGCTAGCTGTATGGGTGGAGGACTGACAGTGCTGGCTCTGTGGGGGAGCACTGACAGTGCTGGCTGTGTGAGGGGAGCACTGACAGTGCTGGCTGTGTAGGGGAGCACTGGCAGTGCTGGCTGTGTGGGGGGAGCACTGACAGTGCTGGCTGGGTGGGGGGAGCACTGACAGTGCTGGTTGTGTGGGGGATCACTGACAGTTCTGGCTGTGTGGGGGGAGCACTGGCAGTGCTGGCTGTGTGGGGGAGCACTGACAGTGCTGGCTGTGTGGGGGAGCACTGACAGCGCTGGCTGTGTGGTGGGAGCACTGACAGTGCTGGCTGTGTGGTGGGAGCACTGACAGTGCTGGCTGTGTGGGGGAGCTCTGACAGTGCTGGCTGTGTGGGGGAGCACTGACAGTGCTGGCTGTGTGGGGGGGAGCACTGACAGTGCTGGGTGTGGGGGGGAGCACTGACAGTGCTGGCTGTGTGGTGGGAGAACTGACAGTGCAGGCTGTGTGGGGGAGCACTGACAGTGCTGGCTGTGTGGGGGAGCACTGACAGTGCTGGCTGTGTGGGGGGATCAGTGACAGTGCTGGCTGTGTGGGGGAGCACTGACAGTGCTGGCTGTGCGGGGGAGCACTGACAGTGCTGGTTGTGTCGTGGGAGCACTGACAGTGCTGGCTGTGTGGGGGGAGCACTGACAGTGCTGGCTGTGTGGGGGGGTACTGACATTGCTGGCTGTATGGGGGAGCACTGACAGTGCTGGCTGTGTGGGGTGAGCACTGACAGTGCTGGCTGTGTGGTGGGAGTACTGTCAGTGCTGGCTGTGTGGGGGAGCACTGACAGTGCTGGCTGTGGGGGAGCACTGACAGTGCTGGCTGTGTGCGGGAAGCACTGACAGTGCTGGCTGTGTGGGGAGCACTCACAGTGCTGGCTGTGTGGGGTGAGCACTGACAGTGCTGGCTGTGGGGTGGGAGCACTGACAGTGCTGGCTGTGTGGTGGGAGCACTGACAGTGCTGGCTGTGTGGTGGGAGCACTGACAGTGCTGGCTGTGTGTTCGGAGCACTGGCAGTGCTGGCTGTGTTGGTGGAGCACTGGCAGTGCTTGCTGTGTGATGGGAGCACTGGCAGTGCCGGCTGTGTGGTGGGAGCACTGGCAGTGCTGGCTGTGTGGGGGGAGCACTGACAGTGCTGGCTGTGTGTTGGGAGCACTGACAGTGCTGGCTGTGTGGGGTGAGCACTGACAGTGCTGGCTGTGTGGGGGAGCACTGACAGTGCTGGCTGTGTGGGGGGATCACTGGAACGGCTGGCTGTGTGGGGGAGCACTGACAGTGCTGGCTGTGTGGTGGGAGCACTGACAGTGCTGGCTGTGTGCTGGGAGCACGGGCAGTGCTGGCTGTGTGGTGGGAGCACTGGCAGTGCTGGCTGTGTGGGGGGAGCACCGACAGTGCTGGCTGTGTGGGGAGCACTGACAGTGCTGGCTGTGCGGTGGGAGCACATTTATTTATGTGGTGACTCAGTCCAGGTTCAGGGAGCAGATCAAGATCGAGGTGAAATATCCGGTTGCATCAATTATTAAATTAATGAGAAAATAAAACTGACTGAAAGCCCCTCAGCCAATCAGGAGTTCCAACCGCTGACTGAAGTCTCTCAGCCAATCAGGAGCTCCAGCCGCTGACTGACAGTCTCTCAGCCTATCAGTATCTCCTGGCGCTGACTGACAGCCTCTCAGCCAATCAGGAGCTGGGTCTGGGGCGTGGGGAACACTGACAGTGCTGGCTGTGTGGTGGGAGCACTGACAGTGCTGGCTGTGTGAGGGGAGCACTGACAGTGCTGGCTGTGTAGGGGGAGCACTGGCAGTGCTGACTGTGTGGGGGGAGCACTGACAGTGCTGGCTGGGTGGGGGAGCACTGACAGTGCTGGTTGTGTGGGGGGATCACTGACAGTTCTGGCTGTGTGGGGGAGCACTGGCAGTGCTGGCTGTGTGGGGGAGCACTGACAGTGCTGGCTGTGTGGGGGAGCACTGACAGTGCTGGCTGTGTGGTGGGAGCACTGACAGTGCTGGCTGTGTGGTGGGAGCACTGACAGTGCTGGCTGTGTGGGGGAGCTCTGACAGTGCTGGCTGTGTGGGGGAGCACTGACAGTGTTGGCTGTGGGGGGAGCACTGACAGTGCTGGCTGTGTGGGGGGAATACTGACAGTGCTGGATGTGTGGGGGAGCACTGACAGTGCTGGCTGTGTGGAGGGAGCACTGACAGTGCTGGCTGTGTGGTGGGAGCACTGACAGTGCTGGCTGTGTGGGGGGAGCACTGACAGTGCTGGCTGTGTGGGGAGCACTGGCAGTGTTGGCTGTGTGGTGGAGCACTGACAGTGCTGGCTATGTGTGGGGGAGCACTGACAGTGCTGGCTGTGTGGGGGAGCCCTGTCAGTGCTGGCTGTGTGGTGGGAGCACTGACAGTGCTCGCCGAGTGGGGGCAGCACTGACAGTGCTGGCCGTGTGGGGGAGCACTGACAGTGCTGGCTGTGTGGGGGAGAACTGACAGTGCTGGCTGTGTGTTGGGAGCACTGACAGTGCTGGCTGTGTGGGGGAGCACTGACAGTGCTGGCTGTGTGGTGGGAGCACTGACAGTGCTGGCTGTGTGGGGGAGCACTGACAGTGCTGGCTGTGTGGGGGAGCACTGACAGTGTTGGCTGTGTGGGGTGAGCACTGACAGTGCTGGCTGTGTGGTGGGAGCACTGACAGTGCTGGCTGTGTGGGGGGAGCACTGACAGTGCTGGCTGTGGGGGAGCACTGATAGTGCTGGCTGTGTGCGGGGAGCACTGACAGTGCTGGCTGTGTGGGGGAGCACTGACAGTGCTGGCTGTGTGGGGTGAGCACTGACAGTGCTGGCTGTGTGGTGGGAGCACTGACAGTGCTGGCTGTGTGGGGTGAGCACTGACAGTGCTGGCTGTGCGGGGGAGCACTGACAGTGCTGGCTGTGTGGGGGGAGCACTGACAGTGCTGGCTGTGTGGTGGGAGCACTGACAGTGCTGGCTGTGTGCGGGGAGCACTGACAGTGCTGGCTGTGTCGGGGAGCACTGACAGTGCTGGCTGTGTGGTGGGAGCACTGACAGTGGTGGCTGTGTGGGGAGCACTGACAGTACTGGCTGCGTGGTGGGAACACTGACAGTGCTGGCTGTGTGGTGGGAGCACTGACAGTGCTGGCTGTGTGGGGGAGCACTGACAGTGCTGACTGTGTGGGGAGCACTGACAGTGCTGGCTCTGTGGGGGAGCACTGACAGTGCTGGCTGTGTGGGGGAGCACTGACTGTGCTGGCTGTGTGGGGGGAGCACTGACAGTGCTGGCTGTGTGGTGGGAGAACTGACAGTGCAGGCTGTGTGGGGGAGCACTGACAGTGCTGGTTGTGTGGTGGGAGCACTGACAGTGCTGGCTGTGTGGGGGAGCACCGGCAGTGCTGGCTGTGTGGGGGGAGCACTGACAGTGCTGGCTGTGTGGGGGGAGCACTGACAGTGCTGGCTGTGTGGGGGAGCACTGACAGTGCTGGCTGTGGGGGAGCACTGACAGTGCTGGCTGTGTGCGGGGAGCACTGACAGTGCTGGCTGTGTGGGGGAGCACTGACAGTGCTGGCTGTGTGGGGGGAGCACTGACAGTGCTGGCTGTGTGGGGTGAGCACTGACAGTGCTGGCTGTGAGGTGGGAGCACTGACAGTGCTGGCTGTGTGGTGGGAGCACGGGCAGTGCTGGCTGTGTGGTGGGAGCACTGGCAGTGCTGGCTGTGTGGGGGAGCACTGACAGCGCTGGCTGTGTGGGGAGCACTGACAGTGCTGGCTGTGTGGTGGGAGCACTAACAGTGCTGGCTGTGTGTGGGGAGGACTGACAGTGCTGGCTGTGTGGGGCGAACTCTGACAGTGCTGGCTCTGTGGGGGAGCACTGACAGTGCTGGCTGTGTGGGGGATCACTGGCAGTGCTGGCTGTGTGGGGGAAGCACTGACAGTGCTGGCTGTGTAGGGGAGCACGGGCAGTGCTGGCTGTGTGAGGGGAGCACTGACAGTGCTGGCTGTGTGGGGGGGGGGGGGCACTGACAGTGCTGCATTTGTGGTGGGAGCACTGACAGTGCTGGCTGTGTGGTGGAGCTCTGACAGTGCTGGTTGTGTGGTGGGAGCACTGACAGGGCTAGCTGTATGGGTGGAGGACTGACAGTGCTGGCTCTGTGGGGGAGCACTGACAGTGCTGGCTGTGTGAGGGGAGCACTGACAGTGCTGGCTGTGTAGGGGAGCACTGGCAGTGCTGGCTGTGTGGGGGGAGCACTGACAGTGCTGGCTGGGTGGGGGGAGCACTGACAGTGCTGGTTGTGTGGGGGATCACTGACAGTTCTGGCTGTGTGGGGGGAGCACTGGCAGTGCTGGCTGTGTGGGGGAGCACTGACAGTGCTGGCTGTGTGGGGGAGCACTGACAGTGCTGGCTGTGTGGTGGGAGCACTGACAGTGCTGGCTGTGTGGTGGGAGCACTGACAGTGCTGGCTGTGTGGGGGAGCTCTGACAGTGCTGGCTGTGTGGGGGAGCACAGACAGTGCTGGCTGTGTGGGGGGGAGCACTGACAGTGCTGGGTGTGGGGGGGGAGCACTGACAGTGCTGGCTGTGTGGTGGGAGAACTGACAGTGCAGGCTGTGTGGGGGAGCACTGACAGTGCTGGCTGTGTGGGGGAGCACTGACAGTGCTGGCTGTGTGGGGGGATCAGTGACAGTGCTGGCTGTGTGGGGGAGCACTGACAGTGCTGGCTGTGCGGGGGAGCACTGACAGTGCTGGTTGTGTCGTGGGAGCACTGACAGTGCTGGCTGTGTGGGGGGAGCACTGACAGTGCTGGCTGTGTGGGGGGGTACTGACATTGCTGGCTGTATGGGGGAGCACTGACAGTGCTGGCTGTGTGGGGTGAGCACTGACAGTGCTGGCTGTGTGGTGGGAGTACTGTCAGTGCTGGCTGTGTGGGGGAGCACTGACAGTGCTGGCTGTGGGGGGAGCACTGACAGTGCTGGCTGTGTGCGGGAAGCACTGACAGTGCTGGCTGTGTGGGGAGCACTCACAGTGCTGGCTGTGTGGGGTGAGCACTGACAGTGCTGGCTGTGGGGTGGGAGCACTGACAGTGCTGGCTGTGTGGTGGGAGCACTGACAGTGCTGGCTGTGTGGTGGGAGCACTGACAGTGCTGGCTGTGTGTTCGGAGCACTGACAGTGCTGGCTGTGTTGGTGGAGCACTGGCAGTGCTTGCTGTGTGATGGGAGCACTGGCAGTGCCGGCTTTGTGGTGGGAGCACTGGCAGTGCTGGCTGTGTGGGGGGAGCACTGACAGTGCTGGCTGTGTGTTGGGAGCACTGACAGTGCTGGCTGTGTGGGGTGAGCACTGACAGTGCTGGCTGTGTGGGGGAGCACTGACAGTGCTGGCTGTGTGGGGGGATCACTGGAACGGCTGGCTGTGTGGGGGAGCACTGACAGTGCTGGCTGTGTGGTGGGAGCACTGACAGTGCTGGCTGTGTGCTGGGACCACGGGCAGTGCTGGCTGTGTGGTGGGAGCACTGGCAGTGCTGGCTGTGTGGGGTGAGCACTGACAGTGCTGGCTGTGTAGGGGAGCACGGGCAGTGCTGGCTGTGTGAGGGGAGCACTGACAGTGCTGGCTGTGTGGGGGGGGGGGGCACTGACAGTGCTGCATTTGTGGTGGGAGCACTGACAGTGCTGGCTGTGTGGTGGAGCTCTGACAGTGCTGGTTGTGTGGTGGGAGCACTGACAGGGCTAGCTGTATGGGTGGAGGACTGACAGTGCTGGCTCTGTGGGGGAGCACTGACAGTGCTGGCTGTGTGAGGGGAGCACTGACAGTGCTGGCTGTGTAGGGGAGCACTGGCAGTGCTGGCTGTGTGGGGGGAGCACTGACAGTGCTGGCTGGGTGGGGGGAGCACTGACAGTGCTGGTTGTGTGGGGGATCACTGACAGTTCTGGCTGTGTGGGGGGAGCACTGGCAGTGCTGGCTGTGTGGGGGAGCACTGACAGTGCTGGCTGTGTGGGGAGCACTGACAGTGCTGGCTGTGTGGTGGGAGCACTGACAGTGCTGGCTGTGTGGTGGGAGCACTGACAGTGCTGGCTGTGTGGGGGAGCTCTGACAGTGCTGGCTGTGTGGGGGAGCACAGACAGTGCTGGCTGTGTGGGGGGGAGCACTGACAGTGCTGGGTGTGGGGGGGGAGCACTGACAGTGCTGGCTGTGTGGTGGGAGAACTGACAGTGCAGGCTGTGTGGGGG
This sequence comes from Scyliorhinus torazame, assembly GCF_047496885.1. Taxonomy (NCBI): domain Eukaryota; kingdom Metazoa; phylum Chordata; class Chondrichthyes; order Carcharhiniformes; family Scyliorhinidae; genus Scyliorhinus; species Scyliorhinus torazame. Next base: position 21,225,863 of record NC_092711.1, read on the forward strand.
AGCACTGACAGTGCTGGCTGTGTGGGGGAGCACTGACAGTGCTGGCTGTGTGGGGGGATCAGTGACAGTGCTGGCTGTGTGGGGGAGCACTGACAGTGCTGGCTGTGCGGGGGAGCACTGACAGTGCTGGTTGTGTCGTGGGAGCACTGACAGTGCTGGCTGTGTGGGGGGAGCACTGACAGTGCTGGCTGTGTGGGGGGGTACTGACATTGCTGGCTGTATGGGGGAGCACTGACAGTGCTGGCTGTGTGGGGTGAGCACTGACAGTGCTGGCTGTGTGGTGGGAGTACTGTCAGTGCTGGCTGTGTGGGGGAGCACTGACAGTGCTGGCTGTGGGGGGAGCACTGACAGTGCTGGCTGTGTGCGGGAAGCACTGACAGTGCTGGCTGTGTGGGGAGCACTCACAGTGCTGGCTGTGTGGGGTGAGCACTGACAGTGCTGGCTGTGGGGTGGGAGCACTGACAGTGCTGGCTGTGTGGTGGGAGCACTGACAGTGCTGGCTGTGTGGTGGGAGCACTGACAGTGCTGGCTGTGTGTTCGGAGCACTGACAGTGCTGGCTGTGTTGGTGGAGCACTGGCAGTGCTTGCTGTGTGATGGGAGCACTGGCAGTGCCGGCTTTGTGGTGGGAGCACTGGCAGTGCTGGCTGTGTGGGGGGAGCACTGACAGTGCTGGCTGTGTGTTGGGAGCACTGACAGTGCTGGCTGTGTGGGGTGAGCACTGACAGTGCTGGCTGTGTGGGGGAGCACTGACAGTGCTGGCTGTGTGGGGGGATCACTGGAACGGCTGGCTGTGTGGGGGAGCACTGACAGTGCTGGCTGTGTGGTGGGAGCACTGACAGTGCTGGCTGTGTGCTGGGACCACGGGCAGTGCTGGCTGTGTGGTGGGAGCACTGGCAGTGCTGGCTGTGTGGGGGGAGCACCGACAGTGCTGGCTGTGTGGGGAGCACTGACAGTGCTGGCTGTGCGGTGGGAGAACATTTATTTATGTGGTGACTCAGTCCAGGTTCAGGGAGCAGATCAAGATCGAGGTGAAATATCCGGTTGCATCAATTATTAAATTAATGAGAAAATAAAACTGACTGAAAGCCCCTCAGCCAATCAGGAGTTCCAACCGCTGACTGACAGTCTCTCAGCCAATCAGGAGCTCCAGCCGCTGACTGACAGTCTCTCAGCCTATCAGTATCTCCTGGCGCTGACTGACAGCCTCTCAGCCAATCAGGAGCTGGGTCTGGGGCGTGGGGAACACTGACAGTGCTGGCTGTGTGGTGGGAGCACTGACAGTGCTGGCTGTGTGAGGGGAGCACTGACAGTGCTGGCTGTGTAGGGGGAGCACTGGCAGTGCTGACTGTGTGGGGGGAGCACTGACAGTGCTGGCTGGGTGGGGGAGCACTGACAGTGCTGGTTGTGTGGGGGGATCACTGACAGTTCTGGCTGTGTGGGGGAGCACTGGCAGTGCTGGCTGTGTGGGGGAGCACTGACAGTGCTGGCTGTGTGGGGGAGCACTGACAGTGCTGGCTGTGTGGTGGGAGCACTGACAGTGCTGGCTGTGTGGTGGGAGCACTGACAGTGCTGGCTGTGTGGGGGAGCTCTGACAGTGCTGGCTGTGTGGGGGAGCACTGACAGTGTTGGCTGTGGGGGGAGCACTGACAGTGCTGGCTGTGTGGGGGGAATACTGACAGTGCTGGATGTGTGGGGGAGCACTGACAGTGCTGGCTGTGTGGAGGGAGCACTGACAGTGCTGGCTGTGTGGTGGGAGCACTGACAGTGCTGGCTGTGTGGGGGGAGCACTGACAGTGCTGGCTGTGTGGGGAGCACTGGCAGTGTTGGCTGTGTGGTGGAGCACTGACAGTGCTGGCTATGTGTGGGGGAGCACTGACAGTGCTGGCTGTGTGGGGGAGCCCTGTCAGTGCTGGCTGTGTGGTGGGAGCACTGACAGTGCTCGCCGAGTGGGGGCAGCACTGACAGTGCTGGCCGTGTGGGGGAGCACTGACAGTGCTGGCTGTGTGGGGGAGAACTGACAGTGCTGGCTGTGTGTTGGGAGCACTGACAGTGCTGGCTGTGTGGGGGAGCACTGACAGTGCTGGCTGTGTGGTGGGAGCACTGACATTGCTGGCTGTTGTGACGAGGCACTGGCAGTGATGGCTGTGTGGGTGGAGCACTGACAGTGCTGGCTGTGTGGGTGGAGCACTGACAGTGCTGGCTGTGTGGGGGGAGCACTGACAGTGCTGGCTGTGTGGGGGGAGCACTGACAGTGATGGCTGTGTCGGTGGAGCACAGGCAGTGCTGGCTGTGGGATGGCTCTGAACTGACATAACCTGTCCATTGTGAACTGACATAAAATGGCCACCGTGAACTGACATAAAATGGCTGCCGTGAACTGACATAAAATGGCCAACGTGAACTGACATAACATGGCCACCGTGAACTGACATAAAATGGCCATTGCGAGCTGACATAAAATGCTCCCCTTCAACCAATATAAAATGACCACCATGAACTGACATTAAATGGTCACCGCGAATGGACATAAAATGGCTGCCGTGAGCTGACATACAATGGCCACCGTGAACTGACAAAAAATGTCCACTGTGAACTGACATACAATGGCCACCGTGAACTGACATAAAATGACCATTGTGAACAGACATAAAATGGCCACCGTGTACTGACATAAAATGGACCCCGTGAACTGACGTTAAATGGCATTGTGAACAGATATACAATGGCCACCGTGAACTGACATAAAACGGCCATTGTGAACTGACATACAATGGCCATTGTGAACTGACATACAATGGCCCCCGTGAACTGACATAAAATGGCCATTGCGACCTGACATAAAACAGCCCCCTTGAACTGACATAAACTGTCCATTGTGAACTGACATACAATGGCCACCGTGAACTGACATAAAATGGCCATTGTGAACTGACATAAAATGGCCATTGTGAACTGACAAAAAATGTCCATTGCAAATTGACATAAAATGGCCATTGTGAACTGACATACAATGGCCACCGTGAACTGACATAAAATGGCCATTGTGAACTGACATAAAATGGCCATTGCGACCTGACATAAAAAGGCCCCCGTGAACTGATATAAACTGTCCATTCTGAACTGACAGACAATGGCCCCCATGAACTGACATGAAATGGCCATTGTGAACTGACATAAAATGGCCACTGTGAACTGAAATAAAATGGCCACTGTGAACTGATATACAATGGCCGCCGTGAACTGACATAAAATGGCCATTGCGACCTGACATAAAAAGGCACCCGTGAACTGACATAAAATGGCCCCCGTGAACTGACATAAACTGTCCATTGTGAACTGACATACAATGGCCCCCTTGAACTGACATAAAATGGCCAATGTGAACAGTCATAAAATGGCCATTGTGAACTGACATACAATGGCCACCTTGAACTGACATAAAATGTCCACTGTGAACTGACATACAATGGCCATTGTGAACTGACATACAATGGCCACCGTGAACTGACATAAAATGGTCATTGTGAACTGACATAAAATGGCCATTGTGAACTGACATACAGTGGACACCGTGAACTGACATAAAATGGCTGCCGTGAACTGACATACAATGGCCGCCGTGAACTGACATAAAATGGCCATTGCGAGCAGACATAAAAAGGCCCCCGTCAACCGACATAAAATGACCACCGTGAACTGACATAAAATGGCCACCGTGTCCTGACATAAAATGGCACCCATCGACTGAATAAAATGGCCCCCGTGAACTGACATAAAATGGCCACTGTGAACTGAGATAAAATGGCCACCGTGAACTGACATAAAATGGCCATTGTGAACTGACATACAATAGCCACCGTGAACTGACATAACTGGCCCCCGTGAACTGATATAAAATGGCCACCGTGAACTGACATAAAATGGTCCCCGTGAACCGACAAGAACTGGCCACCGCAACTGAGATAAAATGGCCATTGCAAACTGACACAAAATGGTCATTGTGAACTGGCATGCAATGGCCATTGTAAACTGACATACAATGGCCACCGTGAACTGACACAAAATGGCCACCGTCAACTGAGAAAAAATGGCCATTGCAAACTGACATAAAATGGCCATTGTGAACTGACATACAATGGCCATTGTGAACTGACATACAATGGCCACCATGAACTGACATAAAATGGCCCCCATGAACTGACATAAAATGGCCACCGTGAGCTGACATAAAATGGTCCCCGTGAACCGACATGAACTGGCCACCGCAACTGAGATAAAATGGCCATTGCAAACTGACATAAAATGGCCATTGTGAACTGACAAAAAATGTCCATTGCAAATTGACATAAAATGGCCATTGTGAACTGACATACAATGGCCACCGTGAACTGACATAAAATGGCCATTGTGAACTGACATAAAATGGCCATTGTGAACTGACATAAAATGGCCATTGTGAACAGACATAAAATGGCCACTGTGAACTGACATAAAATGGCCAATGTGAACTGACATACAATGGCCACCGTGAACTGACATAAAATGGCCCCCGTGAACTGACATAAAATGGCCAATGTCAACTGACATAAAATGGCCATTGTGAACTGACATAAATGGCCAATGTGAACTGACATACAATGGCTACCGTGAACTGACATAAAATGGCCATTCTGAACTGACATACAATGGCCATTGCGACCTGACACAAAATGGCCCCCGTGAACTGACATTAACTGTCCATTGTGAACTGACACAAAATGGCCATTGCGACCTGACATGAACTGTCCATTGTTAACTGACATAAAATGGCTATTGTGAACTGACATAAAATGGCTCCCGTGAACCGACATAAAATGGTCACCGTGAACTGACATACAATGGCCATTGTGAACTGACATACTAATGGCCGACTGCTGGTTGTGGATTTTGTTTTGGCAGAGTCCTAGAGAGAGACGGAGAGACGAAGAGACCGAGAGAGATGGAGAGGGGAGAACAGCCTCCCCCCACCGAGAGAGATGGAGAAGGGGAACCCCCTCCACAACCGAGAGAGATGGAGAAGAGGACCCCCCCCCCCCCCACCGAGCGAGATGGAGAAGGGGTACCCCCCTCCCCCCACAGAGAGATGGAGTTGGTGGAACCCCCCCTCCCCCACCGAGAGATATGGAGAAGGAGACCCCCCCACAAAGCGAGATGGAGAAGGGGAACCCCCCCCACCGAGAGAGAGATGGAGAGGGTGGAACCCCCCCCCCCACCGGGAGAGATGGAGAGGGGGGAAATCCCCCTTCACCGAGAGAGATGGAGAGGGTGGACCCGCTCTCCCCCGCCGAGAGAGATAGAGAGGGGAGCCCTGCCCCCACCGAGAGAGATGGAGAGGGGAGAACTCCCCCTCCACCGAGAGAGATGGAGAGGGTGGACGCCCCCCCCCGCTGAGAGAGAAGGAGAGGGCGACCCCCCCACCACCGAGAGAGATGGAGAGGGGGGACCCCCCCACCGAGAGAGATGGAGAGGCGGGAACCCCCACACCCACCGAGAGAGATGGAGAGGGGGGAACTCCCCCTCCACCGAGAGAGATGGAGAGGGTGCCCCCCCCCCGCCGAGAGAGATGGAGAGGGGGTCCCCCCTCCACCGAGAGAGATGGAGAGGGGGGAACTTTGCCCCCACCGAGAGAGATGGAGAGGGGGAGTCCTGCCCCAACCGAGAGAGATGGAGAGGGGAGAACTCCCCCTCCACCGAGAGAGATGGAGAGGGTGGACCCCCCCCCCCCCGCTGAGAGAGAAGGAGAGGAAGACCCCCCCCCCACCACCGAGAGAGATGGAGAGGGGGGACCCCCCACCGAGAGAGATGGAGAGGGGGGACTCCCCCAGCGAGAGAGATGGAGAGGGGGACCCCCCCAGCGAGAGAGATGGAGAGGCGAGAACCCCCACACCCACCGAGAGAGATGGAGAGGGGGGAACTCCCCCTCCACCGAGAGAGATGGAGAGGGTGGACCCCCCCCCCCCCGCCGAGAGAGATGGAGAGGGGGTCCCCCCTCCACCGAGAGAGATGGAGAGGGGGGAACTTTGCCCCCACCGAGAGAGATGGAGAGGGGGGAGACCCCCAAAGAGAGAGATGGAGAGGGGGGACTCCCCCACCGAGAGAGATGGAGAGGCGGGAACACCCCACCCACCCAGAGAGATGGAGAGGGGGGACCCTTCCCCCCCCCCCCACCGAGACGGAGAGGAAAACTGCAGGGGATGTGCACAATGGAAATGTGGAGCTTGTTCAAAGAACAGCTACTGCGTGTCCTTGATAAGTATGTACCTGTCAGGAGGGAGGAAGTGGTCGAGCAAGGGAACCGTGGTTTACTAAGGCAGTTGAAACACTTGTCTAGAGGAAGAAGGAAAGAGGCTTATGTAAAGATGAGACATGAAGGTTCAGTAAGGGCGCTCGAGAGTTACAAGTTAGCTAGGAAGGACCTAAAGAGAGAGCTAAGAAGAGCCAGAAGGGGACATGAGAAGACTTTGGAAGGTAGGATCAAGGATAACCCTAAAGCTTTCTACAGATATGTCAGGAATAAAAGAATGACTAGGGTAAGAGTAGGGCCAGTCAAGGACAGGAGTGGGAAGTTGTGCTTGGAGTCCGTGGAGATAAGAGAGGTGCTATACGAATATTTTTCATCACTATTCACACAGGAAAAAGACAATGTTGATGAGGAGAATACTGAGATTCAGGCTACTCGACTAGAAGGACTTGAGGTTCATAAGGAGGAGGTGTTAGCAATTCTGGAAAGGGTGAAAATAGACAAGTCCCCTGGGCCGGAGGGGATTTATCCTAGGATTCTCTGGCAAATGTTGTCCCCTTGTTCAAGAAGGGGAGTAGAGACAACCCCGGTAAATATAGACCAGTGAGCCTTACTTCTGTTGTGGGCAAAATCTTGGAAAGGTTTTTAAGAGATAGGGTGTATAATCATCTGGAAAGGAATAATTTGATTAGACATAGTCAACACGGTTTTGTGAAGGGTAGGTTGTGCCTCACAAACCATATAGAGTTCTTTGAGAAGGTGAGAAACAGGTGGATGAGGGTAAAGCAGTTGATGTGGTGTATATGGATTTCAGTAACGCGTTTGACAAGGTTCCCCACGGTAGGCGACTGCAGAAAATACGGAAGCATGGGATTCAGGAAGATTTAGCAGTTTGGATCAGAAATTGGCTAGCTGGAAGAAGACAAAGGGTTGTGGTCGATGGGAAGTGTTCAGACTGGAGTCCAGTTACTAGTGGTGTACCACAAGGATCAGTATTGGGGCCACTGCTGTTTGTCATTTTTATAAATGACCTGGAGGAGGGCGCAGAAGGATGGGTGAGTAAATTTGCAGATGACACTAAAGTCGGTGGAGTTGTGGACAGTGCGGAAGGATGTTACAAGTTACAGAGGGACATAGATAAGCTGCAGCGCTGGGCTGAGAGGGGGCAAATGGAGTTTAATGCAGAAAAATGTGAGGTGATTCATTTAGGAAGGAATAACAGGATGACAACGTACTGGGCTAATGGTAAGATTCTTGGCAGTGTGGATGAGCAGAGAGATCTCGGTGTCCATGTACATAGATCCCTGAAAGTTGCCACTCAGGTTGAGAGGGTTGTTAAGAAGGTGTACGGTGTGTTAGCTTTTATTGGTAGAGTGTCTGAATTTCGGAGCCATGAGGTCATGTTGCAGCTGTACAAAACTCTGGTGCGGCCGCATTTGGAGTATTGCGTGCAATTCTGGTCGCCGCATTATAGGAAGGATGTGGAAGCATTGGAAAGGGTGCAGAGGAGATTTACCAGAATGTTGCCTGGTTATGGAGGGAAGATCTTATGAGGAAAGGCTGAGGGACTTGAGGCTGTTTTCGTTAGAGAGAAGAAAGTTAAGAGGTGACTTAATTGAGGCATACAAGGTGATCAGAGGATTGGATAGGGTGGATAGTGAGCGCCTTTTTCCTCGGATGGTGATGTCTAGCACGAGGGGACATAGCTTTAGATTGAGGGGAGATAGATATAAGACAGATGTCAGAGGTAGGTTCTTTACTCAGAGAGTAGTAAGGGCGTGGAATGCTCTGCCTGCAACAGTAGTGGACTCGCCAACACTAAGGGCATTCAAATGGTCATTGGATAGACATATGGACGAGAAGGGAATAGTGTAGATGAGCTTCAGAGTGGTTTCACAGGTCGGCGCAACATCGAGGGCCGAAGGGCCTGTACTGCGTTGTAATGTTCTATGAGAGAGATGGAGAGGGGGGAACAGCCACCTCCCCACCGAGAGTGATGGAGACGGGGGGCCCCCCACCGAGAGAGATGGAGAGGGGGGACCACCCCACCGAGAGGGATGGAGAGGGGGGAACCCCCACCCCACCGAGAGAGATGGAGTGGGGGAACCCCCCCCCCACCGAGAGAGATGGAGAGGGGAAACCCCCCCACCACCGAGAGAGATGGAGGGGGGGAATCCCCCCACACCGAGAGAGATGGAGAGGGCGAATCCCCCCACACCGAGAGAGATGGAGGGGTAAATCCCCCCCCCACCGAGAGTTGTGGAGTGGGGGGAACCCCCCCCCACCGAGAGGGATGGAGAGGGGGGACCCCCCACTGAGAGGGATGGAGAGGGGGGAACCCCCACCCCACCGAGAGAGATGGAGTGGGGGAACCCCCCCCCACCGAGAGAGATGGAGAGGGGAAACCCCCCCCCCACCACCGAGAGAGATGGAGGGGGGGAATCCCCCACACCGAGAGAGATGGAGGGGGGGAATCCCCCCACACCGAGAGAGATGGAGAGGGCGAATCCCCCCACACCGAGAGATGGAGGGGGGAATCCCCCCCACCAAGAGTTGTGGAGTGGGGGGAACCCCCCCCCCCACCGAGAGGGATGGAGAGGGGAGACCCCCCCCCCAATCCACTGAAAGAACACGGCTGAAACCGATGGAGGGAGAAAAGAAAGGGGGGGTAAGGGGGTAAACAAGGAGCAGGGGGTCACACACCAGGTCGGCCCGGAAGGGCATCACGGAGGGTCTGCGGGGGAGAGAGGGGAAGGGTTAGGGAAAGGGGGGTTGGGGGGGGGGGGGCAGACACGCCGAACTGAACGGCAACAGTTTGTAACGATAGAAACGTAAGAGAAAGCCTTTTCACTCTCTGAGAAATGTAAACTAGCCGCAATGCACAGAATTGTGGAAATGGCAATAAAAATATTTTTGCAATAAATTCAGAGCCCAGTTCAGTTTTTCCAATTCAGGGGCAACTTAATGTGGCCAGTCCACCTGCCCTGCACATCTTTGGGTTGTGGGGGTGAAACCCAGGCTAACACGGGGAGAATGTGCAAACTCCACACGGACAGTGACCCAGAGCCGGGACTGAACAGTGGTTAGCACTGCTGCCTCACAGCTACAGGGTCCCAGGTTCGATTCCCGGCTTGGGTCACTGTCTGTGCGGAGTCTGGACGTCCTCCCCGTGTCTGCGTGGGTTTCCTCCGGGTGCTCCGGTTTCCTCCCACCGCCCAAAGACGTGCAGGTTAGGTGGGTTGGCGGTGATCAATCCAAATTGCCCACAGTATCTAAAGATGTTCAGGTTAGGTGGGGTGACAGCGACGGGATAGGGGAGTGGGCCCAGGTATGGCGCTCTCTTCAGGGTTCACACTGTCTCTGTCATTATTGTTTACACCGACAATGCTGCCAAACTTTCTCTCAAACTTTCTATCTCATTATCTTCAATCAGTACTCAACAAAGTCAAACTGAGACACACAGACACACACAGACACACACACACACAGGCACACACACACACACACACACAGGCATACACACACACAGGCACACACACAGGCACACACACACACGCACACACAGGCATACACACACACAGGCACACACACAGGCACACACACACACACACACACAGACACACACAGACACACAGTCACACACTGCAATGAAGTTACTGAGAAAAGTCCCTAGTCTCCAAACTCTGGCGCCTGTTCGGGTACACAGAGGGTGAATACATAATGTCCAATTCACCAAACAGCACGTCCTTCGGGACGTCAGGGGGGAAACCGGAGCACCCGGGAGAAACCCACGCGGACAAGCGGAGAACGTGCAGACTCCGCACAGGCTGCGACCCAAGCCGGGATTCGAACCTGGGGCTCTGGAGCTGTGAGGCCGCAGTGCTACCCACTGTGCTACCGTGTAACTTCCAGTGCCGCGTAAAGAATGCCACACATAACCCCCCCCCCCCCCTCAACACACACACACGTGTACAGAAAAACAGATACTCAAACTCAGACAGACTGGGTCAATACATCTTTCAAATGGAGCGAGATCCATTCTCCACCTTTAACTTGGAGAGGTGTATCTGGCCTGTGTGTGACCCAAGTCACACACTGACTCTGAACATCCTCACAGCAGCTTGGGGACAGATATTTCTAAAGCACTTTTCATAACCTTTGTGTATCACAAACTGCTTCACAGGCAATGGAGCCCTTTTGAAAGGTGGTAATTTAGGAAATGAACCAGCTAATTTCAGAGAGAGAGAGAGACACAGAAACAGGATGAGATTGTGCTGTACATTTTTCACAGCTGTCACTGAGACACACACGAGATGTACAATATCAATTATTATTCTGAAGCATTTTGATTAAATCAGCCCTGAGACTGAATTCCAGTGTTTCAGAGTAAAGCTCCATCTACACTGCCCATCAAACACTCACAACACAAATACTGTCTGGGCTTAAATACAGAGTCAAAATCCCTCTGTCCTGTCCAAGGAATTTTTCATTGCAGATAGTTATTTCTATTTTTTGGAAAAGCAGAACTTAAATTGCACCGAATCCCAGGGTGGACTCTTGTTTATTTCAGCCCTTCACATTCAAACGTGAAGTTTAAGCTCCGATTACAGGTGTCTGCTTGTCTCTGTCTGTATATTCAATGTTCCTGTAGCTTATTCACTTGTCTGAAGTATTTGAATAATAAGCCTTGGTTAATCAATCCTTTCTCACAGCACATGGAAGTTGTGAATCTTCAAGGCTCTCAGTCTAATGTAGTTAAAAAACAACTGCTTCCTTTGATCCTCAATCCATTTCCCAACCCGAAATAGATCTCACACCTTTCCACAATGCAGGAATATCTCCATCAAAACCTCTAATCAGTTCCCCATACACTTGTTAAACTTGCCTGTGTGAAGTAAATTCCACTGACAGATTCCGAAAGCTGCACAGAAAAATGACTGCTTATTTTAAACTTTGAAATGGAACTATTTTAACTTGTGCAGCAATCCTATTAAACAGAAATGTTGTCCCTGTGGGCTGACAGTTTCTCAGCAAGATTGAAACATTGAGGGACCCCGCGTCCTGCATTTGACAACATTTGTGGCACTTCCACAATCTACGAGACATTGCTGTCTGTATTGTGTGAATCCAGCTGTGAAATATCTGTCCAGTTTAAACTTCCACTGTCTCCGCCTTCTCATCATTGATAAAGATCACGGTTTGATCACCCCTCTGCCTGAGGTGGGAGTGGGAGCATCGAGGGCTGCAGGCCCGTCCTCCTGTCCTCCCACCCCTCTGCTTGACGTGGGAGCGGGACCATTCGGGGCTGCAGGCCCGGCCTCCTGTTCTCCCACCCCTCTGCCTGAGGTGGGAGTGGGACCATCCAGGGCTGCAGGCCCAGCCTCCTGTCCTCCCACCCCTCTGCCTGAGGTGGGACTGGGACCATCCAGGGCTGCAGGCCCAGCCTCCTGTCCTCCCACCCCTCTGCCTGAGGTGGGACTGGGACCATCCAGGGCTGCAGGCCTGGCCTCCTGTCCTCCCACCCCTCTGCCTGAGGTGGGAGTGGGACCATCCAGGACTGCAGGCCCAGCCTCCTGCCCTCCCACCCCTCTGCCTGGGGTGGGACTGGGACCATCCAGGGCTGCAGGCCCAGTCTCCTGTCCTCCCACCCCTCTGCCTGTGGGACTGGGACCATCCAGGGCTGCAGGCCCAGCCTCCTGTCCTCCCACCCCTCTGCCTGAGGTGGGAGTGGGACCGCCTGGGGCTGCAGGCCCGGCCTCCTGTCTCCCACCCCTCTGCCTGAGGTGGGAGTGGGACCGCCTGGAGCTGCAGGCCCGGCCTCCTGTCTCCCACCCCTCTGCCTGAGGTGGGAGTGTGACCATCCAGGGCTGCAGGCCCGGCCTCCTGTCCTCCCACCCCTCTGCCTGAGGCGGGACTGTGACCATCCAGGGCTGCAGGCCCAGCCTCATGTCCTCCCACCCCTCTGCCTGAGGAGGGAGTGTGACCATCCAGGGCTGCAGGCCGAGCCTCCTGTCCTCCCACCCCTCTGCCTGAGGTGGGAGTGGGACCGCCTGGGGCTGCAGTCCCGGCCTCCTGTCCTCCCACCCCTCTGCCTGAGGTGGGAGTGGGACCATCCAGGGCTGCAGGCCCAAACTCCTGTCCTCCCACCCCTCTGCCTGAGGTGGGAGTGGGACCATCCAGGGCTGCAGGCTCAGTCTCCTGTCCTCCCACCCCTCTGCCTGAGGTGGGACTGGGACCATCCAGAGCTGCAGGCCCGGCCTCCTGTCCTCCCACCCCTCTGCCTGAGGTGGGACTGGGACCATCCAGGGCTGCAGGCCCAACCTCCTGTCCTCCCTCCCCTCTGCCTGAGGTGGGAGTGGGACCATCCAGGGCTGCAGGCCCAGCCTCCTGTCCTCCCGCCTCTCTGCCTGAGGTGCGACTGGGACCATCCAGGCTGCAGGCCCAGCCTCCTGTCCCCCACCCCTCTGCCTGAGGTGGGTGGGACCATCCAGGGCTGCAGGCCCGGCCTCCTGTCCCCCACCCCTCTGCCTGAGGTGGGAGTGGGACCATCGAGGGTTGCAGGCCCGGCCTCCTGTCCTCCCACCCCTCTGCCTGAGGTGGGACTGGGACCATCCAGGGCTGCAAGCCCAGCCTCCTGTCCTCCCACCCCTCTGCCTGAGGTGGGACTGGGACCATCCAGGGCTGCAGGCCCAGCCTCCTGCCCTCCCACCCTCTGGCCAGCACCTCGGGGGCATCCTCCACTGCCGGGGGCAGGGCGGACAAGACATTATGTGGGGGCGGCAGCCTCCCGTCGCTCCGCTGCCCCCGCGGCGCCCTCGCCCTCCCGCCTGCTCACGCGGCAGCTGGGGGTGAAGTGCTATGCCCACCCTACCATGGCCATTGAGGCGGGCACCCGTGCGATGGGCGGGGCTGTCGGCCCCTCGGCCATCGTAGCCGCCTCGCGGATGTACGGCAAGGCCGGGTTCTTCCTGGGGGCCGAGCAGGCGGCCCACCGGGCCCTGGAAAGGGGGCTCACGGTGGGCGGGACACACGTCGCGGTGGAGACGCTGGAGGCCACCGCAGAACGTGTTGTTCTATCAAACGTCCCGCCCTCCCTCCCCACCGAGCTCCTCCTGCCCCATCTCTCCCGTGTTGGTGCCCATCCCCCTGACGCCTGGCCCGGGGCACACAATGAAGAGAAGCAAGGCCGGGGGGGGCCTCCGAGGCCCCCGAGCCACTCGAGCTGCTGTCGCCCCCCGAGCAGGAGGACCCGGGGTCGAGCGGAGTCGAAGCCCCTGGGGGCCCGTCCCGCCCGGTGCAAGTTTCCTCCCCGGACGCCTCCTCTTCACCATCGCCGGGGGCCGGCAGCAGCAGCGACCGCTCATCGTGCCACTGTGGGCCGTGGACGGGGGAGGACGGGGAACGCTCCCCGCCCTCTACACCCGAGCGGGCGACGCCGGAGAGCCCTGTTTTCAAGCCGGACATGTTTCTGGGGGGCCTCTCCGAGGTCCCGGAGTCGCCGGCGTGGGTGGAGGCGCCGTCCACGGGCCCTGAGCCGCGGGAGGAGCCTGCGAGGGACCTGTCTGAGGATGACCCTGGGGGGTGGGGTCGACTCGGGCCAAGGGTTAGCCGGTGGGCCCGTGCCGCCCGCCATACTCCATGTGGCGGGCGACTCGAGCTCGGGAGGTGACCGTTCGGAGGAGGAAGGCTGCTCTGTGGCGGGTGAGGAGGAGGATTTAGACACGCTCTGCAGCGAGGCAGAGGGCACCCTCACACCCGGCACCGAGTCTCCCCTCGTCCCCCCTGGGGAACGCCGGACATTTCTGGGAGCGCACCATGGTCACCCGGACTGTGTGCGGCTGGCCCTGGGCAGCTGGGGAAATCTGGGGCTGCTCCTTGGCTCCGCCCGGGCCTATGTCAGAGAGGCCCGGGAGTTTGATCAAGACCAGGAGGAGCAGCGCCAAGCTGTTCAGGTCCTTGTGGGACTCCTGAGGGAGTGGAGGGGGCGGTACCCCCACTCTGAGCACTAAAGGTGATGGATAACTATTGCTGCTGACATGGATGTAACCATGGCCAGCCTCAACATCAACGGCAGCAGGGACGCGCACCACCGTCTTCAGTTCTTGTCTATCCTCCGGGACGGAAAGTACGGGGTGTGCTTCCGGCAGGAAACCCAGGCTATCCGGGTGACGAAGCTCAGTGGACCCTGGAGGGGCAAGGAGGAGTCTCCATGAGTCACCTGGCCCCACGTTCGGGCGGGGTGGCTATCTTGTTGGCTCCACATTTTCAGCCGGAGATCTTGGGCGGTCAAGGAGCCGGTGCCAGGCCGTCTGCTGCACCTAAAGGCCCGTTTCGGGGCAGCGGTGATTCACTTTGTAAATGTATCCGCTCCCGTGGCCGGACCGCAGCAGGCGGCTTCCTTCCAAAAGGTGTCCACTCTTCTTAGCACCATCCTGGTGGGAGAGTGCATCGTCCTCGGAGGGGATTTTAATTGCACCCTCCTGGACAAGGACCGTGGTGAAGTCCAGCGCGGCCCGGCGGCGGTGGTGAAGTTGAGGGACCTGGTTAGGTCCTTTGACTTGGTGGATGTCTGGCGGACTCTCCATCCTGAATTGCGGGGGTGCACCTCTGTGCGGCCCCAGTTCAAAGCGTCCAGCATCGACCGTCTTTACATTTCCAAGACGGACTTGCCCAGCGTTCCGACAGCCTCCATGAAGCAGGTGCCGAGCTCGGATCACCACCTGGTGTGGGCGGGTCTCGCCCCGTCCCGCGCTCAGACACGGTCCGCGTACTGGCACTTTAACAACCTGCTGCTGGAGGGCGAGCGGTTCCTGGACTCGTTCTGCCGTTTCTGGGCCGGCTGGAGAAGGGAGCGGGGTGGCTTCCCCTCCTTGAGGCTACAGTGGGATGTGGGCAAGGCCCAGATCCGTGCCTTCTGTCAGGGGTACACGGAGGGGTCTTCGGCGGGACGGAACTCCACGATCGCCAACCTGGCTGAGGAACTCCTCGATCTGGAGTCACGTATCGCTCAGCCCGATGAGGCCTGGCCCTGGGGCTGGTGTACAGGGCTGGACGGGCTGACCGTGGAGTTCTTCAGGGCGTGCTGGGACGTCCTGGGGAGCGACTACGCGGGGGTCCTGGGGGAATGTATCGCGACCGGGGAGATGCCCCTTTCGTGGCGCAGGGCCGTCATTGCCCTGCTGCCCAAGAAGGGGGATCTCCGCCGACTTAAGAACTGGCGACCGGTCTCCCTCCTCAGCACGGACTATAAAATATTTGCCAAGGTGCTGTGTTTACGCCTTGGCCCCGAGCTGGACCACATGATCCACCCTGACCAGTCCTACACAGCCCCGGACCGCACAATCTATGACAACGTCCACCTGGCCCGGGACATTATTCACTTTACCCAGAGGACTGGTATGTCGAGCGCCTCCGTGTCTCTTGACCAGGAGAAGGCGTTCGACAGGGTGGGGCCCGGGGATTTGCTCGGGACTCTGCGAGCTGTCGGGTTCGGGTGGTATTTTGTCGCCCGGATCCGGTTACTGTCCGCCGCCTCGGAGAGTCTGGTTAAGGTTAACGGGTCCCTGACGGCGCCCCTTCGCTTTGGGAGAGGAGTGCGTCAGGGCTGCCCCCTGTCCGGCCAACATTATTCCCTCTGCCTGGGGCCTTTCCTGTGCCTCCTGCGGAGGAGGTTCACGGGGCTGGTTCTGCGCGAGCCGGACGGGGGGGTGGTCCTCTCGGCGGACGCTGATGCCATGTTCCTCATGGTCACTGACCCCGGGGACCTGCGGAGGATGCGAGAGAGCCAAGCTGTCTACTCCGCCGCGTCCTCCGCACGGATCAACTGGGCCAAATGTTCCGGACTCCTGGTCGGTCCGTGGCAGGTGGACCCCCTCCCGGAGGAGCTCGGGCCCTTCAGCTGGAGTCGGACCAACAGCCTCGACCTGGGAGTCCATCTTTGCCCGGCAGAGGGAGCTTGGCCGGCGAACGGGCAGGAGCTGGAGACCAAGGTCACCGCTGGCCTGGGACGCTGGACAGGACGGCTCCGAGTGCTGTCCCACAGGGGCCGAGTTCTCGTCATAAACCAGCTGATCGCCTCCATGCTGTGGTCCCGGCTGGTCACTGACCCCTCCCCCTGGCTTTGTCACACCATCCAGAGAGCCCGGCTTCGGTTCCTCTGGGACAATCGACTGCACTGGGTCGCTGCGGAGGTCTGGAGTCTCCCGATGGCGGAGGGCGGTCAGGCGCTGGTGTGCCTCCGCACCCAGACTGCCACTTTCCACCCTCAGACTCTGCAGCGTTACCTGTACGCTGAGCCTCCTCCACGGTGGGGCCCTGGCGACGGATTTCTCCCCCCAGGGGCTCGGCCTGAACTACGACGTGCAGCTCCTGTCTGCGCACCAGCAGGGTCTTCGGAACTCTCTGTTGGCGCTGCCCGTCTTGTACCAGGACCTCCTCAAAGTCTGGAACACGGTCTCCAGGCGCCGCAGCTCTCCCCCGTCAGGAGTGGCGGCTGTCGTAAGGGAGGCGCTGCTCAGGAATCCGCACCTCCGCCAATCTCCATTCGGGTGGCTGGCGGAGCGGAGGGCAGTGGGTGCCGGGGGCAGGGCTGGGTGCGGAGGGCTGTGGATGCCGTGGGAAGGGCTGGGTGGCGCAGGGCCGGGCTGTGGGTGCCGTGGGAAGGGCTGGGTGGCGGAGGGCCGGGCTGTGGGTGCCGTGGGCAGGGCTGGGTGGGGAGGGCTGTGGATGCCGTGGGAAGGGCTGGGTGGGGGAGGGCCGGGCTGTGGGTGCCGTGGGAAGGGCTGGGTGGCGGAGGGCTGTGGGTGCCGTGGGAAGGGCTGGGTGGCGGAGGGCTGTGGGTGCCGTGGGAAGGGCTGGGTGGCGGAGGGCCGGGCTGTGGGTGCCGTGGGAAGGGCTGGGTGGCGGAGGGCCGGGCTGTGGGTGCCGTGGGCAGGGCTGGGTGGGGAGGGCTGTGGATGCCGTGGGAAGGGCTGGGTGGGGGAGGGCCGGGCTGTGGGTGCCGTGGGAAGGGCTGGGTGGCGGAGGGCTGTGGGTGCCGTGGGAAGGGCTGGGTGGCGGAGGGCTGTGGGTGCCGTGGGAAGGGCTGTGTGGCGGCCGGGGGTCCCTGGAGCGGGGGCAGGCGCTGCCCACGGGCACACTCGAAGCTTTCCGGGCTGGCTGGGCCCCGCAGGGGGTGGGCTGCCGGACCGACCCCCATTCTCACACTTTCATTGGGCGGGTATTGGGTGAGGTTTGGTCTCTTTTCCTGTTCTGTTGGGGCTGTGCTCCACCCGCCGTTTGGGGCACTCCCCACATTTTGTTTTGTCCATCAGTCACTTCTGGTCTGTTTTGCTTTGTTGTGTCCCAGCTCCAGGCCGATGCCAGCGGCGGGCGCTGCCTCACCCTGCCCGCGGGAAGAGCGGGCAGGACAGGCAATCTCAGGGAAAACAGATCCAAATAAACATTATATAGACATCAAATAACCAGCACCATCAAACTGTCCGACCCGAGACAATGCTGCTGGGGGAGGGGGACCGCGGCTGCTGGGGGAGGGGGACCGCGGCTGCTGGGGGAGGGGGACCGCGGCTGCTGGGGGAGGGAAACCGCGGCTGCTGGGGGAGGGGGACCGCGGCTGCTGGGGGAGGGGGACCGCGGCTGCTGGGGGAGGGGGACCGCGGCTGCTGGGGGAGGGGGACCGCGGCTGCTGGGGGAGGGGGACCGCGGCTGCTGGGGGAGGGGGACCGCGGCTGCTGGGGGGGGGTGGGGACCGCGGCTGCTGGGGGAGGGGGTGCAATGACAGAAGGAGGAGGCTTAACAGCCCTTCATTGTGTGATGTACATCAATGATAAGGAAAATAAACGAGTTTAAAAAAAAAAGAAAAGAGACAAAAGAAATGGTGGCAAAAGAAATCCGGAAGTCCTGGAGAGGGCACTTCGGGAGTGTTCAAACGAAGATAGAAAGTACAAATTAAAGAAAAGGGCCCTCTCCACCCTTGACCTGATTATTTGATTTTTCAGATGGAAAAAGTAAATAACAGACAAACCAGTTCACAAGATGGAAGAAAACTGCACTCCAGAAAGGAATATTTTAGACAGGATTGGGGGGGGGGGGGGGGGGGGGCGGGGAACTAATGACACAATCGCCTACATACTTGAGGGAATTAAATGATAGAGCCCGTAGGAAAACTTTACGGGTTGGAAACACATCAAAATCTCAAATTATTACTGAACAGTGAACCCTCCGGTCAGACATCTCTAACTGGACATCAGCTGATGGATGATCTGCGGTCTCCATGGGGTATGTACTATGTGGTGGAGTTATTAAGGGTCTCGGCAGACAGCAGCGACTGACGAGGAACCCCAATATGATAAACGACAATAGTTTAAGAATTTTTGGAGCTTGATGCCAAGGGGGGAAAATTATTACCAATGCAGCAAACAATATTGCATTGTCGAGCTGTAAACATTATTAAGGAAGAAATGGCATGTCAATTGTTAGCACTGTTATGTATGTATGATAATGGGGGTATGTGTGCCGTTAGAGAACTTGATCAGCATTTCGAAACTGTGTGAATGTTTTAATAGAGGGGGAATAGTGGTAGTTTAGTGTGCTTTCTTGATTTAACTGCATAGAACATCACATATAATATTGATGTTGTTAACACGCTATATTTAATATGTAGTGACTATTGGTTCCAAAGCCACGAAGGAATGTGTCGATATTGTACTATATTTTTCGTATTGAAATTGTGATAACAGTTGCAATTATGTAAAGTTGTAACACACGGTCTATTTGTGTAGTTGGTGATGAGTAATGTGTTGAGATAAGACTTAATTTTTTTTTACTGTGTATTTAACAATAGGGAGAATTTATTTGGAAAAAGTGACAGTTCGATGTGGTTTTGCGAATACTGTCGGCAAATGTTGTAAGGCAAATGATAACAGACGAAAGGGATTTGAAGAAAGTTTGTCGGAAAGATATTCTCTCCTGTACACCAGGGGCTGGCAGACATACATGGTTCAGAACAATATTAGACATTAATGTGGGGAAGTCAGGGTTAGAAGCAGGATCAATTGAACCTTTTAAATTAATGAAGCGAGGGGACCAGTGGGTGTACATGATGTCATAATTTACCATTCCGATGAGAAACGGTGAGCAATTTGGATGACGGAAAAATGGACACGAAACAGCCAGTGATGGACAAATGGCCTTTTTGGTTACTGATGGACTGAGTTGTGTGCTGTTTCTAAGGGGCATGAGGAAGCTTCTACGGTGCTGCTATCCCAAGGAAGTAAACTGCTTTGGAGGTAGTGGAACACGGATACAGCTATTGTGTTACCTTCCTGAGTGGCTACGGCTATGGTTCACCGTAATTGGACTTGAGGAAAGAACGAAAAAAGACACTGGTCTGTGATATGGATACATTTACAAATTGGTTACGATGCGCAATTTAAAATCACAAAACATGGACATACAAACGATAAAGGTAGGGATAAATGTTAGTCAGTACAATTAGATGGGGGGATAATTGATCAAATGATATAGATATGTTTCAAATGTCAATACGGGGTGTTATTGAAAATATGGAAAGATGTGTCATTTGAAACATGGAAGTCTGGCAATATCTGGTCTGGGAGAAACATGAGAGGATACAGGGAAAGATCCCACAAAGGTTCAACAGCAGCTGCCAGGAGAGGATTGTAAAATGCAGATAGCCTTGCTCAAGCAGGCTTAGCAAACAAGATAAACAGGATTTTGAATGAAGCCAAAAACAATGGCTCACACCTTCATTGAAAGTAACTGTCTTAGTTAGCAGCTGGAAAAAAGGATGAGGTTCAGTTGAATTTGGTGATAATTCTAGGTGTGAAAATTTGCTAAACCAGGTAAATTAAAGAAAACTGGAGACTATCAGTCTAGGAGAAACATAATTCAAAGCCAAAATCAAAGTCACAATTACGAGCTGAGGACACAATTGGAAAATAAAACTACAGAAATGACAGGAATTAAAAGTAACACCTCTTGAAACCAAGGCATTTTGATCATCACAAAGGAAACACTGTAATCAGATCTATGAGATGCAATTATGTCAAAATGAATACTTAGTTGGATTAGAAAGTTGAGATCAAAGATACTTTTTACAATCAAAGTGAAATAAGTTACTTTACGACATAGTCATAAAAACTAGATAACTGTTAGAAAAATATGTAAACCCAGAGACCAGGGCAGGAACTACCAGAACCAGAACCAGAACTCAGAGGGAGGGAGAGAGAAGCAGAGAAGAAACAAGCAGCTCAGAGTCAGATTACAGTCAGCTCGGCCATGGGAAAGACAAGGCATAGCAGCCGAGCTAAAGCAGCTAATACATCTCAGGAAGACTAGAATTTAAAGTCAGCTCTATGTCAGCTCAGCGACAGTCTGCAGAGTCAGCTCTCACAGCTCGGTACATGGGAAAGACAGGACACAGCAACCGAGCTCATCAGCGATTACATCTAAAGAAGACCAGACTTTATAAAGAAGATTGATTGTCAAGGTGGGCCTGAAGATCCCTTCAACCACCCAGAAGGACCCAGAAGCAAGGTATTTTTCCTTTATGTAAAGAAAGTATTTGCAGCTGTTAAAAGAAAAAATATAATAATAAAATAACTTAATTTAAACTGAAATAGTGGTTATTCCAAAGTCTACTTTACTTACTTAGCAATGCGGGACCCAGTATCGATGCTACTAAGTGGGAAGTAGTTTAAACCTTCGGTGAACGTATGGGTTATACCGGGGGATAACTTGAAAATATAGTTTGACCTGAATAGCACCCACTGAAGCTTGCATCGGAGTCGGGGAGTGAGAATCCCTGATCACCATTTAGAATCTCGGCCCTTTTTGGTAGAGGGGGAATTCTAAGAATAGTGGTGAGTTTTCAAAAACAGAGTGCATCGTCCTCGGAGGGGATTGTAATTGCACCCTCAAGGACAAGGACCGTGGTGAAGTCCAGCACAGCTCGGCGACGGTGGTGAAGTTGAGGGACCTGGTTAGGTCCTTTGACTTGGTGGATGTCTGGCGGACTCTCCATCCTGAATTGCGGGTTCGCACCTCTGTGCGGCCCCCGTTCAGAGCGTCCAGCATCGATGTTCTTTACATTTCCAAGACGTACTTGCGCAGCTTTCCGACGGCCTCCATGGAGCAGGCGCCGAGCTCGGATCACCACCTGGTGTGGGCGGGTCTCGCCCCGTCCCGCGCTCAGACACGGTCCGCGTACTGGCACTTTAACAACCTGCTGCTGGAGGACGAGCGGTTCCTGGACTCGTTCTGCCGTTTCTGGGCCGGCTGGAGAAGGGAGCGGGGTGCCTTCCCCTCCTTGAGGCTACGGTGGGATGTGGGCAAGGCCCAGATCCGTGCCTTCTGTCAGGGGTACACGAAGGGTTCGGCGGGGCGGAACTCCACGATCGCCAACCTGGCTGAGGAACTCCTCGATCTGGAGTCACGTCTCGCTCAGACCAATGAGGCCCGGCCCTGGTGCTGGTGTACAGGGAGAAGAGGGGCGCACTGCGGGACCTGCAACTGGCCGGGTCCAGCGGTGCGTACGTGAGGTCGCGGATCCGTCTCCTAACGGACATGGACCACGGCTCCCGCTTCTTCTACTCGCTGCAAAGAGGACGCGGAGCCCGTCGGCAGGTTTCTACGCTGCTGGTCGACGACGGGCCCCTCGTCTCGGATCCGGAGGGGGTCAGGACCCTGATCAGGGATTTTTACTCCGACCTCTTCTCTCCGGGTCCGTCCAGCGAGGACGCTTGCAGAGTTCTGTGGGAGGACCTGCCGCAGGTGGGCCCGGAGGGCGCCGGGAAGCTCGACAAGGCCATCAACCTCCAAGAGCTGACCGGCGCCCTGGACAGCCTCTCACGGGGCAAATCCCCAGGGCTGGACAGACTGACCGTGGAGTTCTTCAGGGCGTGCTGGGACGGCCTGGGGAGCGACTATGCGGGGGTCCTGGGGGAATGTACCGCGACCGGGGAGATGCCCCTTTCGTGGCGCAGGGCCGTCGTTGCCCTGCTGCCCAAGAAGGGGGATCTCCGCCGACTTAAGACCTGGCGACCGGTCTCCCTCCTCAGCACGGACTATAAAATCTTTGCCAAGGTGCTGTGTTTACGCCTTGGCCCCGAGCTGGACCACATGATCCACCCTGACCAGTCCTACACAGTCCCGGACCGCACAATCTATGACAATATCCACCTGGTCCGGGACATTACTCATTTTACCCAGCGGACTGGTATGTCGAGCGCCTTCCTGTCTCTTGACCAGGAGAAGGCGTTCGACAGGGTGGGGCCCGGGGATTTGCTCGGGACTCTGCGAGCTGTCGGGTTCGGGTGGGATTTTGTCCCCCGGATCCGGTTACTGTCCGCCGCCTCGGAGAGTCTGATTAAGGTTAACGGGTCCCTGACGGCGCCCCTTCGCTTTGGGAGAGGAGTGCGTCAGGGCTGCCCCCTGTCCGGCCAACATTATTCCCTCTGCGTGGGGCCTTTCCTGTGCCTCCTGCGGAGGGGGTTCACGGGGCTGGTTCTGCGCGAGCCGGACGGGGGGGTGGTCCTCTCGGCGGACGCTGATGCCGTGTTCCTCATGGTCACTGACCCCGGGGACCCCCGGAGGATGCGAGAGAGCCAAGCTGTCTACTCCGCCGCGTCCTCCGCACGGATCAACTGGGCCAAATGTTCCGGACTCCTGGTCGGTCCGTGGCAGGTGGACCCCCTCCCGGAGGAGCTCGGGCCCTTCAGCTGGAGTCGCACCAACAGCCTCGACCTGGGAGTCCATCTTTGCCCGGCAGAGGGAGCCTGGCCGGCGAACGGGCAGGAGCTGGAGACCAAGGTCACCGCTGGCCTGGGACGCTGGACAGGACGGCTCCAAGTGCTGTCCCACAGGGGCCGAGTTCTCGTCATAAACCAGCTGATCGCCTCCATGCTGTGGTCCCGGCTGGTCACTGACTCCTCCCCCTGGCTTTATCACACCATCCAGAGAGCCCAGCTTCGGTTCCTCTGGGACAATCGACTGCACTGGGTCGCTGCGGAGGTCTGGAGTCTCCCGATGGCGGAGGGCGGTCAGGCGCTGGTGTGCCTCCGCACCCAGACTGCCACTTTCCACCCTCAGACTCTGCAGGTTATCTGTACGCTGAGCCTCCTCCACGGTGGGGCCCTGGCGACGGATTTCTTCCCCCAGGGGCTCGGCCTGAACTACGACGTGCAGCTCCTGTCTGTGGACCAGCAGGGTCTTCGGAACTCTCTGTTGGCGCTGCCCGTCTTGTACCAGGACCTCCTCAAAGTCTGGAACACGGTCTCCAGGCGCCGCAGCTCTCCCCCGTCAGGAGTGGCGGCTGTCGTAAGGGAGGCGCTGCTCAGGAATCCGCACCTCCGCCAATCTCCATTCGGGTGGCTGGCGGAGCGGAGGGCTGTGGGTGCCGTGGGAAGGGCTGGGTGGCGGAGGGCTGTGGGTGCCGTGGGCAGGGCTGGGTGGCGGAGCGGAGGGCGGTGGGTGCCGTGGGCAGGGCTGGGTGGCGGAGGGCTGTGGGTGCCGTGGGAAGGGCTGGGTGGCGGAGGGCCGGGCTGTGGGTGCCGTGGGAAGGGCTGGGTGGCGGAGGGCTGTGGGTGCCGTGGGAAGGGCTGGGTGGCGGAGGGCCGGGCTGTGGGTGCCATGGG
Source organism: Scyliorhinus torazame (assembly GCF_047496885.1). Lineage (NCBI taxonomy): Eukaryota > Metazoa > Chordata > Chondrichthyes > Carcharhiniformes > Scyliorhinidae > Scyliorhinus > Scyliorhinus torazame. The sequence continues at coordinate 21,249,798 of NC_092711.1, forward strand.
AAGGGCTGGGTGGCGGAGGGCCGGGCTGTGGGTGCTGTGGGAAGGGCTGGGTGGCGGAGGGCCGGGCTGTGGGTGCCATGGGAAGGGCTGGGTGGCGGAGGGCCGGGCTGTGGGTGCCGTGGGAAGGGCTGGGTGGCGGAGGGCTGTGGGTGCCGTGGGAAGGGCTGGGTGGGGAGGGCTGTGGGTGCCGTGGGCAGGGCTGGGTGGCGGAGGGCTGTGGGTGCCGTGGGAAGGGCTGGGTGGCGGAGGGCCGGGCTGTGGGTGCTGTGGGAAGGGCTGTGTGGCGGAGGGCCGGGCTGTGGGTGCCGTGGGAAGGGCTGGGTTGCGGAGGGCTGTGGGTGCCGTGGGCAGGGCTGGGTGGCGGAGGGCCGGGCTGTGGGTGCCGTAGGAAGGGCTGGGTGGCGGAGGGCTGTGGGTGCCGTGGGAAGGGCTGGGTGGGGAGGGCTGTGGGTGCCGTGGGCAGGGCTGGGTGGCGGAGGGCTGTGGGTGCCGTGGGAAGGGCTGGGTGGGGAGGGCTGTGGGTGCCGCGGGAAGGGCTGGGTGGCGGAGGGCCGGGCTGTGGGTGCCGTGGGAAGGGCTGGGTGGGGAGAGCTGTGGGTGCCCTGGGAAGGGCTGGGTGGCGGAGGGCTGTGGGTGCCCTGGGAAGGGCTGGGTGGCGGAGGGCCGGGCTGTGGGTGCCGTGGGAAGGGCTGGGTGGGGAGGGCCAGGCTGTGGATGCCCAGGGACCATTGTAAATAATGATATTCTACTCAGGGACCTCTGTAAATAATGATATACTGCTCAGAGACCACTGTAAATAATGATATACTGCTCAGAGACCACTGTATTCCATGATATTCTAAACAGGGACCACTGTAAATAATGATATTCTCCCCAGGAACCACTGTAAATAATGATATACTACCCAGGGACCACTGTAAATAATGATATTCTACTCAGGGACCACTATAAATAATGATATACTGCTCAGAGACCACTGTATTTCATGATATTCTAAACAGGGACCACTGTAAATAATGATATTCTACTCAGGGACCACTGTAAATGATGATATACTGCTCAGAGACCACTGTATTTCATGATATTCTAAACAGGGACCACTGTAAATAATGATATACTGCCCAGGGACCACTGTGTGAAGAATGATGTACTGCCCAGGGACCACTGTGTGAAGAATGATATATCTCGCAGAGACCACTGTAAATACTGATATACTACCCTGGGACGACTGTTAATAATGAAATACTTTCCAGACTCCACTGTAAATTAAGAGGTACTACACAGGGCACACTATAAATGATGACATAATGTCCAGGGACCACTGTAAATCATGATGGATCACTCTGGAACCACTGTAAATAATACTACACTACACTGGGACCACTGTAAATAATGATATGTTACCCAGGGACCACTATAAATAATGATATACCGCCCAGAGACCACTGCAAATAATTATATATCACCAAGCGACAACTGTAAATAATGATAGACAATCCAGACCCCTGTAAATAATGATATACTAGCCAGGGACCACTGCAAATAATGACATACTACCCAGCGACCACTGTAAATAATGATATACTGCCCATGGTCCACTGTGAATAAAGATGTACTACACAGTGCACACTATAATTGATGACATACTGTCCAGGTACCATGGCAAATCATGACATAACACCCTGGGACCACTGTAAATAACGATATACTGCCCAGGGACCACTGTGGAAAATGATATACTACCCAGGGACAACTGTAAATAATGATATACTATCCAGGGACCACTGTAAATAATGACATACTACCCAGGGACAACTGTAAATAATGATATACTATCCAGGGACCACTGTACATAATGATATACTGCCCAGGGACAACTGTAAATAATGATATACTATCCAGGGACCACTGTAAATAATGATATACTATCCAGGGACCACTGCAAATGATGATGTACTGAACAGGGAACCCTGTCAATAATGAAATACTACCCGGGGCCCACTGTAAATAATGCTATACTACCCAGGGGCCATTGTAAAAACATGATATGCCTCCCTGGAACCACTGTTTATAACGATATTCTACCCAGGGAACGCTGGAAGTAATGAGATACAACCCAGGGACCACTGTAGATAATGTTACACTACCCAGGGACCACTGTAAATAATGATATTCTACCCAGGGACCACTGTAAATAATGATATTCTACTCAGGGACCACTGTAAATAATGATATACTGCTCAGAGACCACTGTATTTCATGATATTCTAAACAGGGACCACTGTAAACAATGATATACTGCCCAGGGACCACTGTAAATAATGATATTCTCCCCAGGGACCACTGTAAATAATGATGTACTATCCAGGGACCATTGTAAATAATGATATTCTACCCATGGACCACTGTAAATAATGATATTCTACTCAGGGACCACTGTAAATAATGATATACTGCTCAGAGACCACTGTATTTCATGATATTCTAAACAGGGACCACTGTAAATAATGATATTCTACTCAGGGACCACTGTAAATAATGATATACTGCTCAGAGACCACTGTATTTCATGATATTCTGAACAGGGACCACTGTAAATAATGATATACTGCCCAGGGACCACTGTGTGAAGAATGATATATCTCGCAGAGACCACTGTAAATACTGATATACTACCCTGGGACGACTGTTAATAATGAAATACTTTCCAGACTCCACTGTAAATTAAGAGGTACTACACAGGGCACACTATAAATGATGACATAATGTCCAGGGACCACTGTAAATCACGATGTATCACTCTGGGACCACTGTAAATAATACTACACTACACTGGGACCACTGTAAATAATGATATGTTACCCAGGGACCACTATAAATAATGATATACCGCCCAGAGACCACTGCAAATAATTATATATCACCAAGCGACAACTGTAAATAATGATAGACAATCCAGACCCCTGTAAATAATGATATACTACCCAGGGACCACTGCAAATAATGACATACTGCCCATGGTCCACTGTGAATAAAGATGCACTACACAGTGCACACTATAATTGATGACATACTGTCCAGGTACCATGGTAAATCATGACATAACACCCTGGGACCACTGTAAATAACGATATACTGCCCAGGGACCACTGTGGAAAATGATATACTACCCAGGGACAACTGTAAATAATGAAATACTACCCGGGGCCCACTGTAAATAATGCTATACTACCCAGGGGCCATTGTAAAAAATGATATGCCACCCTGGAACCACTGTTTATAACGATATTCTACCGAGGGAACGCTGGACGTAATGAGATACAACCCAGGGACCACTGTAGATAATGTCACACTACCCAGGGACCACTGTAAATATTGATATTCTACCCAGGCACCACTGTAAATAATGATATTTTACCATGGGACCACTGTAAATAATGGTATTTTACCATGGGATCGCGGTAGATAAAGATATGCTGCACAGGGACCACTGTAAATAATGATATTCTACCCATGGACCACAGTAAATAATGATATACTATCCAGTGACAACTCTAAATAAAGATATACTACCGAAGGATCACTGTAGTTAAAGATACACCATCCAGAGTCCATTGTAAAGAATGATAGACAATCCAGACCCCTGTAAATAATGATATACTAGCCAGGGACCACTGTAAATAATGACATACTGCCCATGGACCACTGTGAATAAAGATGTACTACACAGTGCACACTATAATTGATGACATACTGTCCAGGTACCACTGTAAATCATGATATACCACCTTGGGACCACTGTAAATAACGATATACTGCCCAGGGACCACTGTGGAAAATGATATACTACCCAGGGACAACTGTAAATAATGATATACTGTCCAGGGACCACTGTAAATAATGATATACTACCCAGAGACCACTGTAAATAATGATATCCTATCCAGGGGCCACTGTAAATAATGATATACTATCCAGGGACCACTGCAAATAATGATGTACTGAACAGGGAACCCTGTAAATAATGAAATACTACCCGGGGCCCACTGTAAACAATGCTATACTACCCAGGGGCCATTGTAAATAATGATATGCCACCCTGGAACCACTGTTTATAACGATATTCTACGCAGGGAACGCTGGAAGTAATGAGATACAACCAAGGGACCACTGTAGATAATGTCACACTACCCAGGGACCACTGTAAATATTGATATTCTACCCAGGCACCACTGTAAATAATGATATTTTACCATGGGACCACTGTAAATAATGATATTTTACCATGGGATCGCGGTAGATAAAGATATGCTGCACAGGGACCACTGTAAATAATGATATTCTACCCATGGACCACAGTAAATAATGATATACTATCCAGTGACAACTCTAAATAAAGATATACTACCGAAGGACCACTGTAGTTAAAGATACACCATCCAGAGTCCATTGTAAAGAATGATAGACAATCCAGACCCCTGTAAATAATGATATACTAGCCAGGGACCACTGTAAATAATGACATACTGCCCATGGACCACTGTGAATAAAGATGTACTACACAGTGCACACTATAATTGATGACATACTGTCCAGGTACCACTGTAAATCATGATATACCACCTTGGGACCACTGTAAATAACGATATACTGCCCAGGGACCACTGTGGAAAATGATATACTACCCAGGGACCACTGTAAATAATGATATACTACCCAGGGACCACTGTAAATAAAGATATACTACCGACGGACCAATGTAATTAAAGATACACCATCCAGAGTCCACTGTAAATAATGATATACTACCCAGGGACCACAGTATGTAATGAGACATTACCCAGGGACCAATGTAAATAATGATATATTACCCAGGGACCACTGTAAATAATGATATTTCACCATGGGACCACTGTAAATAATGATATTTTGCCATGGGATCGCGGTAGATAAAGATATGCTGCACATGGACCACAGTAAATAATGATATACTATCCAGTGACAACTCTAAATAAAGATACACTACCGAGTGACCACTGTAATTAAAGATACACCATCCAGAGTCCACTGTAAATAATAAGATACAATCCAGGGATCACGGTAAATAATGATATACTACCCAGGGATCACGGTAAATAATGATATACTACCCAGGGACCACTGTAAATAAAGATATACTACCGACGGACCAATGTAATTAAAGATACACCATCCAGAGTCCACTGTAAATAATGATATACTACCCAGGGACCACAGTATGTAATGAGACATTACCCAGGGACCAATGTAAATGATGATATATTACCCAGGGACCACTGTAAATAATGATATTCTACCCAGGGACCTATGTAAATAGTGATAAATTACCCTGGGACCACTGTCAATAATGATATTCTACCCAGGGAGCACTGTAAATAATGATATACTACCCATGGACCACTGTAAATAATGATATTCTACCCAGGGACCACTGTAAATGATGATATTCTACCCAGGGACCAATGTAAATAATGTGATACTGCAAAGGGACCACTGAAAATAATGATATTCTACCCAGGGAACACTGTAAATAATGATATACTACCCAAGGACCACTGTAAATAATGATACACTGCCCAGGGACCACAGTAAATAATGATATACTACCAAGGGACCACTAGAAATAATGATGTTCTACTCGGGGACCACTGTAGATAATGATATACTACTAGGGACCACTTTAAATAATTATATTCTACCCAGGGACCACTGTAAAGAATGATATAATCCGCAGGGACCACTATAAATAATGATATTCTACACAGGGACCACTGTAAATAATGATACTCTACCCAGGGACCACAATCAATAATGATATACTGCCCAGGGACCACTGTAAATCATGATATTGTACACAGGGACCACCGTAAATAATGAGATACTACACAGAGAACACTGTAAATAATGGTATTCTACCCAGGGAACACTGTCAATAATGGTATACTACCCAGGGACCACTGTAAATAATGATATACTGCCCAGGGACAACAGTAAATAATGATATACTACCAAGGGACCACTAGAAATAAAGATGTTCTACCCAGGGACCACTGCAGATAATGATATACCACTAGGGACCACTTTCAATAATGATATTCTACTAAGGGACCACTGTAAACAATGATATAATACGCAGGGACCACTATAAATAATGGTATTCTGCCCACAGGACCACTGTAAATAATGATATACTACCCAGGGAGCACTGTAAATAATGATTTACTACCCAGGGACCACTTTAAATAATGATATTCTACCCAGTGACCACTGTAATGAATGATATTCTACTAAGGGACCACTGTAAAGAATGATAGAATACGCAGGGACCACTATAAATAATGATATTCTACCCAGGGACCACTGTAGATAATGATATACTACCCAGGGACCACTGTAAATAATGATATACTACCCAGGGACCACTGTAATTCATGATATAATACCCAGGGACAACTGTAAATAATGATATTCTACACAGGAACCAGTGTAAATAATGATATAATACCCAGGGACCACTGTAAACATTGATATTCTACAGAGGGACCACTGCAAATAATAATATACGACCCCGGGGGCCACTGTAAATAATGATATTCTACCCAGGGACCACTGTAAATAACGATATACTGCCCAGGGTCCACTTTATGTAATGATATTCTACACAGGGACCACTGTAAATAATGATATACTGCCCAGGGTCCACTTTATATAATGATACACTACACAGGGACCACTGTAAATGGAGATATTCTCCCCAGGGACCACAGTAAATAATGAGATAATACCCAGGGACCATTGTAGATACTGATATAACACTCAGGGAACATTGAAAATAATGATATTCTACCCAGGCACCACTGTAAATGATGACATACTACCCGGGGACCATTGTAGATATGGATATACTACCCAGGGACCCCTGTAAATAATGTTATTCTGCGCAGGAACCACCGTAAATAATGATATTCTACCCAGGGACCACTGTGAATATTGATACATTGCCCAGCGACTACTGTAAATAATGCTATACAATGCAGGGGCCACTATAAATGATGACATACTACTCAGCGCACAATTGTAAATAATGATATTCTACTCTGCGACGACTGAAAAAAAATGATATGCTGCCCAGGGACCACTGCAAACAATGATATGCCACCCTGGGACCACTATAAATAATGATATACCGTCCAGAGACCACCGCAAATAATTATATACAACCCAGGGACAACTGTAAATAAGAATATAATACCCAAGGACCACTGTAAATAATGATATTCCACACAGGGACCACTGTAAATAATGACATTCGAACCAGGGACCACTGTAAATAATGTTATACTACCCAGGGACCACTGTACATAATGATATACTACCCAGTGAACACTGTAAATAATTATATCCTGCCCAGGGACAACTGTAAATAATTAAAAACTACTCAGGGATGACTGTGATTAATGATATATTTCCCAGGGACCACTGCAAATAATGGTATACTACACCATGGACCACTGTAAATGATGATATATTACCCAGGGACCACTGTGAATCCTGATATATTGCCCAGAGACACTGTAAATAATGAAATACTATCCAGGATTCACTGTAAATAAAGATGTATTACACAGGGCACACTATAATTGATGACATACTGTCCAGGGACAACTGCAAATCATGATATACCACACTGTGAGCACTGTCAATAATGATATACCACACTGGGACCACTGTAAATAATGATATACTACCCAGGGAACACTTTAAATAATGATACGTTACCCAGGAACAACAGTAAATAAAGATATACTATCCAGGGAACACTGAAAATAATGATATCCTGCCCAAGGACAACTGTAAATAATGATATACTGCCCAGCGACAACTGTAAATAATGATATACTGCTCAGGGACCACTGCAAATAATGATGTACTGCAGAGGGAGCCCTGTAAATAATGAAATACTACCTGGGGCCCAATGTAAATAATGGAATACAACCCAGGGACCACTGCAAATAATGACATTCTACCCAGGGAACACTGTAAATAATGATATTCTACCCAGGGAACACTGTAATTAATGATATTCTACCCAGGGAACACTGTAAATAATGATATTCTAACCAGGCACCACTGTAAGTAATGATAGACTGCCCAGGGACTACTTTAAATAATTATATTCTGCACAGAGACCACTGTAAATAATGATATACAACCCAGGGAACACTGTAAATAATGATATTCTACCCAGGGACCACTGTAAATAATGATATACTACCCAGGGTCCACTGTAAATAATGATATACCACCCAGGGACCACTGTAAATCATGATATAATACCCAGGGACCACTGTAAATAATGATATTCTACACAGGAACCAGTGTAAATAATGATATAATACCCAGGGACCACTGTAAATATTGATATTCTACAGAGGGACCACTGCAAATAATGATATACGACCCCGGGGGCCACTGTAAATAATGATATTCTACCCAGGTACCACTGCAAATAACGATATACTGCCCATGGTCCACTTTATATAATGATATTCTACACAGGGACCACTGTAAATAATGATATACTGCCCAGGGACCACTGTAAGTAATGATATTCTACCCAGGGACCACTGTAAATAATGATATACTGCCCAGGGTCCACTTTATATAATGAAACAGTACACAGGGACCACCGTAAATAATGATACACTACCCAGAGACCATTGTAAATGGTGATATTCTCCCCAGGGACCGCAGTAAATAATGAGATAACACCCAGGGACATTGGAGATACTGATATACCGCTCAGTGACCATTGAAAATAATGATATTCTACCCAGGCACCACTGTAAATGATGACATACTACCCGGGGACCATTGTAGATATTGATATACTACCCAGGGACCCCTGTAAATAATGTTATTCTTCGCAGGAACCACCGTAAATAATGATATTCTACCCAGGGACCACTGGAAATAATGATATACTGCCCAGGTACCACTGTAAATAATGATATTCTACCCAGGGACCACTGGAAATAATGATATACTGCTCAGAGACCACTGTAAATAATGATATCCTACCCAGGGACCACTGTGAACATTGATACATTGCCCAGCGACTACTGTAAATAATGCTATACAATGCAGGGACCACTCTAAATGATGACATACTACTCAGCGCACAATTGTAAATAATGATATTCTACTCTGCGACAACTGAAAAAAAATGGTATGCTGCCCAGGGCCCACTACAAACAATGATATGCCACCCTGGGACCACTATAAATAATGATATACCGTCCAGAGACCACCGCAAATAATTATATATAACCAAGGGACAACTGTAAATACTGATATACTACTCAGGGACAACTGTAAATAAGAATATAATACCCAGGGACCACTGTAAAATATGATATTCAACCCGCAGACCACTATAAAAAATTATATACTATCCATTGTCCACTGTAAATAATGATATACTACCCAGAGACCACTGTAAATAATGATATCCTTCCCAGGGACCACTGTGAATATTGATACATTGCCCAGCGACTACTGTAAATAATGCTATTCAATGCAGGGACCAGTATAAATGATGACATACTACTCAGCGCACAATTGTAAATAATGATATTCTACTCTGCGACAACTGAAAAAAAATGATATGTTGCCCAGGGATCACTGCAAACAATGATATGCCACCCTGGGACCACTATAAATAATGATATACCGTCCAGAGACCACCGCAAATAATTATATATAACCAAGGGACAACTGTAAATAATGATATACAACCCAGGGACAACTGTAAATAAGAATATAATACCCAGGGACCACTGTAAATAATGATATTCCACACAGGGACCACTGTAAATAATGACATTCGAACCAGGGACCACTGTAAATAATGTTATACTACCCAGGGACCACTGTACATAATGATATACTACCCAGTGAATACTGTAAATAATTATATCCTGCCCAGGGACAACGGTAAATAATTAAAAACTACCCAGGGACGACTGTGATTAATGATATATTTCCCAGGGACCACTGCAAATAATGGCATACTACACCATGGACCACCGTAAATAATGATATTCTACCCAGGGAACACTGTAATTAATGATATTCTACCCAGGGACCACTGTAAATAATGATATTCTACCCAGGGAACACTGTAAATAATGATATTCTAACCAGGGACCACTGTAAATAATGATATTCTACCCAGGGAACACTGTATATAATGGTATTCTACCCAGGGAACACTGTGCATAATGATATACTGCACAGGGAACACTGTAAATAATGATATTCTAACCAGAGACCACTGTATATAATGATATTCTACTCAGGGAACACTGTAAATAGTGATATTCTAACCAGGGACCACTGTATATAATGGTATTCTACCCAGGGAACACTGTAAATAATGATATTCTACCCAGGGAACACTGAAAATAATGATATTCTACCCAGGGAACACTGTAAATAATGATATTCTAACCAGGGACCACTGTAAATAATGATATTCTACCCAGGGAACACTGTAAATAATGATATTCTACCCAGGGAACACTGTAAATAATGATATTCTTCCCAGGGACCACTGTAAATAATTATAATCTCACCAGGGACCACTATAAATAATGATATTCTACGCAGGGACCACTGTAAATTACGATATACTACCCAGGGACCATTGCAAATAATTACATCCTACCCAGCGACCACTGAAAATAATCATATTCTTCACAGGGACCACTGTAAATAATGATATTCTTCACAGGGACCACTGTAAATAATGAGATATTGCCCACGGACCACTGGAAATAATCATATTCTTCACAGGCACCACTGTAAATAATGATATATTACCCAGGGCCCACTGTAAATAATCATATTCTTCTCAGGGCCCACTGTAAATAATGATATACTACTCAGCGACCACTGTAAATAATTATGTTCTTCACAGGGACCACTGTAAATATTGATATTCTACCCAGGGACAACTGTAAATAATCATATTCTTCACAGGGACCACTGTAAATAATGATATTCTACCCAGGGTCCACTGTAAATGATGATACCTACCCAAGGCCACAGTAAATAATGGTATACAAACCAGTGACCGGTATGAATAATGATATACTACACAGGGACCACAGTACATAATGATAAACTACGCAGGGACCACTGTAAATAATGATTTACCACCCAGGTACCGCTGAATATAATGATATTCTACCCAGGGGACACTGTAAATAATGATATTCTAACCAGGGACCACTGAAAATAATGATATACTATCCAGGGACCACTGTAAATAATGATATTCTACCCAAGGACCACTGCAAATACTGATATACTATCCAGAGACCACTGCAAATAATGATATACAGCCCAGGGACCACTGCAAATAATGATATTCTAACCAGGGACCACTGTAAATAATGATATTCTACTCAGGGAACACTGTAAATAATGATATTCTAACCAGGGACCGCTGTATATAATGATATTCTAACCAGGGAACACTGTAAATAATGATATTCTAACCAGGGAACACTGTAAATAATGATATTCTACCCAGGGAACACTGTAAATAATGATATTCTAACCAGGGAACGCTGTAAATAATGATATTCTACCCAGGGAACACTGTAAATAATGATATTCTAACCAGGGACCGCTGTATATAATGACATTCTAACCAGGGAACACTGTAAATAATGATATTCTACCCAGGGAACACTGTAAATAATGATATTCTAACCAGGGAACACTGTAAATAATGATATTCTACCCAGGGAACACTGTAAATAATGATATTCTACCCAGGGAACACTGTAAATAATGATATTCTACCCAGGCAACACTGTAAATAATGATATTCTAACCAGGGACCACTGTAGATAATGATATACCACTAGGGACCACTTTCAATAATGATATTCTACTAAGGGACCACTGTAAACAATGATATAATACGCAGGGACCACTATAAATAGTGGTATTCTGCCCACAGGACCACTGTAAATAATGATATACTACCCAGGGAGCACTGTAAATAATGATTTACTACCCAGGGACCACTTTAAATAATGATATTCTACCCAGTGACCACTGTAATGAATGATATTCTACTAAGGGACCACTGTAAAGAATGATAGAATACGCAGGGACCACTATAAATAATGATATTCTACCCAGGGACCACTGTAAATAATGATATACTACCCAGGGACCACTGTAAATAATGATATACTACCCAGGGACCACTGTAATTCATGATATAATACCCAGGGACAACTGTAAATAATGATATTCTACACAGGAACCAGTGTAAATAATGATATAATACCCAGGGACCACTGTAAACATTGATATTCTACAGAGGGACCACTGCAAATAATAATATACGACCCCGGGGGCCACTGTAAATAATGATATTCTACCCAGGGACCACTGTAAATAACGATATACTGCCCAGGGTCCACTTTATGTAATGATATTCTACACAGGGACCACTGTAAATAATGATATACTGCCCAGGGTCCACTTTATATAATGATACACTACACAGGGACCACTGTAAATGGAGATATTCTCCCCAGGGACCACAGTAAATAATGAGATAATACCCAGGGACCATTGTAGATACTGATATAACACTCAGGGAACATTGAAAATAATGATATTCTACCCAGGCACCACTGTAAATGATGACATACTACCCGGGGACCATTGTAGATATGGATATACTACCCAGGGACCCCTGTAAATAATGTTATTCTGCGCAGGAACCACCGTAAATAATGATATTCTACCCAGGGACCACTGTGAATATTGATACATTGCCCAGCGACTACTGTAAATAATGCTATACAATGCAGGGGCCACTATAAATGATGACATACTACTCAGCGCACAATTGTAAATAATGATATTCTACTCTGCGACGACTGAAAAAAAATGATATGCTGCCCAGGGACCACTGCAAACAATGATATGCCACCCTGGGACCACTATAAATAATGATATACCGTCCAGAGACCACCGCAAATAATTATATACAACCCAGGGACAACTGTAAATAAGAATATAATACCCAAGGAACACTGTAAATAATGATATTCCACACAGGGACCACTGTAAATAATGACATTCGAACCAGGGACCACTGTAAATAATGTTATACTACCCAGGGACCACTGTACATAATGATATACTACCCAGTGAACACTGTAAATAATTATATCCTGCCCAGGGACAACTGTAAATAATTAAAAACTACTCAGGGATGACTGTGATTAATGATATATTTCCCAGGGACCACTGCAAATAATGGTATACTACACCATGGACCACTGTAAATGATGATATATTACCCAGGGACCACTGTGAATCCTGATATATTGCCCAGAGACACTGTAAATAATGAAATACTATCCAGGATTCACTGTAAATAAAGATGTATTACACAGGGCACACTATAATTGATGACATACTGTCCAGGGACAACTGCAAATCATGATATACCACACTGTGAGCACTGTCAATAATGATATACCACACTGGGACCACTGTAAATAATGATATACTACCCAGGGAACACTTTAAATAATGATACGTTACCCAGGAACAACAGTAAATAAAGATATACTATCCAGGGAACACTGAAAATAATGATATCCTGCCCAAGGACAACTGTAAATAATGATATACTGCCCAGCGACAACTGTAAATAATGATATACTGCTCAGGGACCACTGCAAATAATGATGTACTGCAGAGGGAGCCCTGTAAATAATGAAATACTACCTGGGGCCCAATGTAAATAATGGAATACAACCCAGGGACCACTGCAAATAATGACATTCTACCCAGGGAACACTGTAAATAATGATATTCTACCCAGGGAACACTGTAATTAATGATATTCTACCCAGGGAACACTGTAAATAATGATATTCTAACCAGGCACCACTGTAAGTAATGATAGACTGCCCAGGGACTACTTTAAATAATTATATTCTGCACAGAGACCACTGTAAATAATGATATACAACCCAGGGAACACTGTAAATAATGATATTCTACCCAGGGACCACTGTAAATAATGATATACTACCCAGGGTCCACTGTAAATAATGATATACCACCCAGGGACCACTGTAAATCATGATATAATACCCAGGGACCACTGTAAATAATGATATTCTACACAGGAACCAGTGTAAATAATGATATAATACCCAGGGACCACTGTAAATATTGATATTCTACAGAGGGACCACTGCAAATAATGATATACGACCCCGGGGGCCACTGTAAATAATGATATTCTACCCAGGTACCACTGCAAATAACGATATACTGCCCATGGTCCACTTTATATAATGATATTCTACACAGGGACCACTGTAAATAATGATATACTGCCCAGGGACCACTGTAAGTAATGATATTCTACCCAGGGACCACTGTAAATAATGATATACTGCCCAGGGTCCACTTTATATAATGAAACAGTACACAGGGACCACCGTAAATAATGATACACTACCCAGAGACCATTGTAAATGGTGATATTCTCCCCAGGGACCGCAGTAAATAATGAGATAACACCCAGGGACATTGGAGATACTGATATACCGCTCAGTGACCATTGAAAATAATGATATTCTACCCAGGCACCACTGTAAATGATGACATACTACCCGGGGACCATTGTAGATATTGATATACTACCCAGGGACCCCTGTAAATAATGTTATTCTTCGCAGGAACCACCGTAAATAATGATATTCTACCCAGGGACCACTGGAAATAATGATATACTGCCCAGGTACCACTGTAAATAATGATATTCTACCCAGGGACCACTGGAAATAATGATATACTGCTCAGAGACCACTGTAAATAATGATATCCTACCCAGGGACCACTGTGAACATTGATACATTGCCCAGCGACTACTGTAAATAATGCTATACAATGCAGGGACCACTCTAAATGATGACATACTACTCAGCGCACAATTGTAAATAATGATATTCTACTCTGCGACAACTGAAAAAAAATGGTATGCTGCCCAGGGCCCACTACAAACAATGATATGCCACCCTGGGACCACTATAAATAATGATATACCGTCCAGAGACCACCGCAAATAATTATATATAACCAAGGGACAACTGTAAATACTGATATACTACTCAGGGACAACTGTAAATAAGAATATAATACCCAGGGACCACTGTAAAATATGATATTCAACCCGCAGACCACTATAAAAAATTATATACTATCCATTGTCCACTGTAAATAATGATATACTACCCAGAGACCACTGTAAATAATGATATCCTTCCCAGGGACCACTGTGAATATTGATACATTGCCCAGCGACTACTGTAAATAATGCTATTCAATGCAGGGACCAGTATAAATGATGACATACTACTCAGCGCACAATTGTAAATAATGATATTCTACTCTGCGACAACTGAAAAAAAATGATATGTTGCCCAGGGATCACTGCAAACAATGATATGCCACCCTGGGACCACTATAAATAATGATATACCGTCCAGAGACCACCGCAAATAATTATATATAACCAAGGGACAACTGTAAATAATGATATACAACCCAGGGACAACTGTAAATAAGAATATAATACCCAGGGACCACTGTAAATAATGATATTCCACACAGGGACCACTGTAAATAATGACATTCGAACCAGGGACCACTGTAAATAATGTTATACTACCCAGGGACCACTGTACATAATGATATACTACCCAGTGAATACTGTAAATAATTATATCCTGCCCAGGGACAACGGTAAATAATTAAAAACTACCCAGGGACGACTGTGATTAATGATATATTTCCCAGGGACCACTGCAAATAATGGCATACTACACCATGGACCACCGTAAATAATGATATTCTACCCAGGGAACACTGTAATTAATGATATTCTACCCAGGGACCACTGTAAATAATGATATTCTACCCAGGGAACACTGTAAATAATGATATTCTAACCAGGGACCACTGTAAATAATGATATTCTACCCAGGGAACACTGTATATAATGGTATTCTACCCAGGGAACACTGTGCATAATGATATACTGCACAGGGAACACTGTAAATAATGATATTCTAACCAGAGACCACTGTATATAATGATATTCTACTCAGGGAACACTGTAAATAGTGATATTCTAACCAGGGACCACTGTATATAATGGTATTCTACCCAGGGAACACTGTAAATAATGATATTCTACCCAGGGAACACTGAAAATAATGATATTCTACCCAGGGAACACTGTAAATAATGATATTCTAACCAGGGACCACTGTAAATAATGATATTCTACCCAGGGAACACTGTAAATAATGATATTCTACCCAGGGAACACTGTAAATAATGATATTCTTCCCAGGGACCACTGTAAATAATTATAATCTCACCAGGGACCACTATAAATAATGATATTCTACGCAGGGACCACTGTAAATTACGATATACTACCCAGGGACCATTGCAAATAATTACATCCTACCCAGCGACCACTGAAAATAATCATATTCTTCACAGGGACCACTGTAAATAATGATATTCTTCACAGGGACCACTGTAAATAATGAGATATTGCCCACGGACCACTGGAAATAATCATATTCTTCACAGGCACCACTGTAAATAATGATATATTACCCAGGGCCCACTGTAAATAATCATATTCTTCTCAGGGCCCACTGTAAATAATGATATACTACTCAGCGACCACTGTAAATAATTATGTTCTTCACAGGGACCACTGTAAATATTGATATTCTACCCAGGGACAACTGTAAATAATCATATTCTTCACAGGGACCACTGTAAATAATGATATTCTACCCAGGGTCCACTGTAAATGATGATACCTACCCAAGGCCACAGTAAATAATGGTATACAAACCAGTGACCGGTATGAATAATGATATACTACACAGGGACCACAGTACATAATGATAAACTACGCAGGGACCACTGTAAATAATGATTTACCACCCAGGTACCGCTGAATATAATGATATTCTACCCAGGGGACACTGTAAATAATGATATTCTAACCAGGGACCACTGAAAATAATGATATACTATCCAGGGACCACTGTAAATAATGATATTCTACCCAAGGACCACTGCAAATACTGATATACTATCCAGAGACCACTGCAAATAATGATATACTGCCCAGGGACCACTGCAAATAATGATATTCTAACCAGGGACCACTGTAAATAATGATATTCTACTCAGGGAACACTGTAAATAATGATATTCTAACCAGGGACCGCTGTATATAATGATATTCTAACCAGGGAACACTGTAAATAATGATATTCTAACCAGGGAACACTGTAAATAATGATATTCTACCCAGGGAACACTGTAAATAATGATATTCTAACCAGGGAACGCTGTAAATAATGATATTCTACCCAGGGAACACTGTAAATAATGATATTCTAACCAGGGACCGCTGTATATAATGACATTCTAACCAGGGAACACTGTAAATAATGATATTCTACCCAGGGAACACTGTAAATAATGATATTCTAACCAGGGAACACTGTAAATAATGATATTCTACCCAGGGAACACTGTAAATAATGATATTCTACCCAGGGAACACTGTAAATAATGATATTCTACCCAGGCAACACTGTAAATAATGATATTCTAACCAGGGACCACTGTAGATAATGATATACCACTAGGGACCACTTTCAATAATGATATTCTACTAAGGGACCACTGTAAACAATGATATAATACGCAGGGACCACTATAAATAATGGTATTCTGCCCACAGGACCACTGTAAATAATGATATACTACCCAGGGAGCACTGTAAATAATGATTTACTACCCAGGGACCACTTTAAATAATGATATTCTACCCAGTGACCACTGTAATGAATGATATTCTACTAAGGGACCACTGTAAAGAATGATAGAATACGCAGGGACCACTATAAATAATGATATTCTACCCAGGGACCACTGTAAATAATGATATACTACCCAGGGACCACTGTAAATAATGATATACTACCCAGGGACCACTGTAATTCATGATATAATACCCAGGGACAACTGTAAATAATGATATTCTACACAGGAACCAGTGTAAATAATGATATAATACCCAGGGACCACTGTAAACATTGATATTCTACAGAGGGACCACTGCAAATAATAATATACGACCCCGGGGGCCACTGTAAATAATGATATTCTACCCAGGGACCACTGTAAATAACGATATACTGCCCAGGGTCCACTTTATGTAATGATATTCTACACAGGGACCACTGTAAATAATGATATACTGCCCAGGGTCCACTTTATATAATGATACACTACACAGGGACCACTGTAAATGGAGATATTCTCCCCAGGGACCACAGTAAATAATGAGATAATACCCAGGGACCATTGTAGATACTGATATAACACTCAGGGAACATTGAAAATAATGATATTCTACCCAGGCACCACTGTAAATGATGACATACTACCCGGGGACCATTGTAGATATGGATATACTACCCAGGGACCCCTGTAAATAATGTTATTCTGCGCAGGAACCACCGTAAATAATGATATTCTACCCAGGGACCACTGTGAATATTGATACATTGCCCAGCGACTACTGTAAATAATGCTATACAATGCAGGGGCCACTATAAATGATGACATACTACTCAGCGCACAATTGTAAATAATGATATTCTACTCTGCGACGACTGAAAAAAAATGATATGCTGCCCAGGGACCACTGCAAACAATGATATGCCACCCTGGGACCACTATAAATAATGATATACCGTCCAGAGACCACCGCAAATAATTATATACAACCCAGGGACAACTGTAAATAAGAATATAATACCCAAGGACCACTGTAAATAATGATATTCCACACAGGGACCACTGTAAATAATGACATTCGAACCAGGGACCACTGTAAATAATGTTATACTACCCAGGGACCACTGTACATAATGATATACTACCCAGTGAACACTGTAAATAATTATATCCTGCCCAGGGACAACTGTAAATAATTAAAAACTACTCAGGGATGACTGTGATTAATGATATATTTCCCAGGGACCACTGCAAATAATGGTATACTACACCATGGACCACTGTAAATGATGATATATTACCCAGGGACCACTGTGAATCCTGATATATTGCCCAGAGACACTGTAAATAATGAAATACTATCCAGGATTCACTGTAAATAAAGATGTATTACACAGGGCACACTATAATTGATGACATACTGTCCAGGGACAACTGCAAATCATGATATACCACACTGTGAGCACTGTCAATAATGATATACCACACTGGGACCACTGTAAATAATGATATACTACCCAGGGAACACTTTAAATAATGATACGTTACCCAGGAACAACAGTAAATAAAGATATACTATCCAGGGAACACTGAAAATAATGATATCCTGCCCAAGGACAACTGTAAATAATGATATACTGCCCAGCGACAACTGTAAATAATGATATACTGCTCAGGGACCACTGCAAATAATGATGTACTGCAGAGGGAGCCCTGTAAATAATGAAATACTACCTGGGGCCCAATGTAAATAATGGAATACAACCCAGGGACCACTGCAAATAATGACATTCTACCCAGGGAACACTGTAAATAATGATATTCTACCCAGGGAACACTGTAATTAATGATATTCTACCCAGGGAACACTGTAAATAATGATATTCTAACCAGGCACCACTGTAAGTAATGATAGACTGCCCAGGGACTACTTTAAATAATTATATTCTGCACAGAGACCACTGTAAATAATGATATACAACCCAGGGAACACTGTAAATAATGATATTCTACCCAGGGACCACTGTAAATAATGATATATTACCCAGGGTCCACTGTAAATAATGATATACCACCCAGGGACCACTGTAAATCATGATATAATACCCAGGGACCACTGTAAATAATGATATTCTACACAGGAACCAGTGTAAATAATGATATAATACCCAGGGACCACTGTAAATATTGATATTCTACAGAGGGACCACTGCAAATAATGATATACGACCCCGGGGGCCACTGTAAATAATGATATTCTACCCAGGTACCACTGCAAATAACGATATACTGCCCATGGTCCACTTTATATAATGATATTCTACACAGGGACCACTGTAAATAATGATATACTGCCCAGGGACCACTGTAAGTAATGATATTCTACCCAGGGACCACTGTAAATAATGATATACTGCCCAGGGTCCACTTTATATAATGAAACAGTACACAGGGACCACCGTAAATAATGATACACTACCCAGAGACCATTGTAAATGGTGATATTCTCCCCAGGGACCGCAGTAAATAATGAGATAACACCCAGGGACATTGGAGATACTGATATACCGCTCAGGGACCATTGAAAATAATGATATTCTACCCAGGCACCACTGTAAATGATGACATACTACCCGGGGACCATTGTAGATATTGATATACTACCCAGGGACCCCTGTAAATAATGTTATTCTTCGCAGGAACCACCGTAAATAATGATATTCTACCCAGGGACCACTGGAAATAATGATATACTGCCCAGGTACCACTGTAAATAATGATATTCTACCCAGGGACCACTGGAAATAATGATATACTGCTCAGAGACCACTGTAAATAATGATATCCTACCCAGGGACCACTGTGAATATTGATACATTGCCCAGCGACTACTGTAAATAATGCTATACAATGCAGGGACCACTCTAAATGATGACATACTACTCAGCGCACAATTGTAAATAATGATATTCTACTCTGCGACAACTGAAAAAAAATGGTATGCTGCCCAGGGCCCACTACAAACAATGATATGCCACCCTGGGACCACTATAAATAATGATATACCGTCCAGAGACCACCGCAAATAATAATATATAACCAAGGGACAACTGTAAATACTGATATACAACTCAGGGACAACTGTAAATAAGAATATAATACCCAGGGACCACTGTAAAATATGATATTCAACCCGCAGACCACTATAAAAAATTATATACTATCCATTGTCCACTGTAAATAATGATATACTACCCAGAGACCACTGTAAATAATGATATCCTTCCCAGGGACCACTGTGAATATTGATACATTGCCCAGCGACTACTGTAAATAATGCTATTCAATGCAGGGACCAGTATAAATGATGACATACTACTCAGCGCACAATTGTAAATAATGATATTCTACTCTGCGACAACTGAAAAAAAATGATATGTTGCCCAGGGATCACTGCAAACAATGATATGCCACCCTGGGACCACTATAAATAATGATATACCGTCCAGAGACCACCGCAAATAATTATATATAACCAAGGGACAACTGTAAATAATGATATACAACCCAGGGACAACTGTAAATAAGAATATAATACCCAGGGACCACTGTAAATAATGATATTCCACACAGGGACCACTGTAAATAATGACATTCGAACCAGGGACCACTGTAAATAATGTTATACTACCCAGGGACCACTGTACATAATGATATACTACCCAGTGAATACTGTAAATAATTATATCCTGCCCAGGGACAACGGTAAATAATTAAAAACTACCCAGGGACGACTGTGATTAATGATATATTTCCCAGGGACCACTGCAAATAATGGCGTACTACACCATGGACCACCGTAAATAATGATATTCTACCCAGGGAACACTGTAATTAATGATATTCTACCCAGGGACCACTGTAAATAATGATATTCTACCCAGGGAACACTGTAAATAATGATATTCTAACCAGGGACCACTGTAAATAATGATATTCTACCCAGGGAACACTGTATATAATGGTATTCTACCCAGGGAACACTGTGCATAATGATATACTGCACAGGGAACACTGTAAATAATGATATTCTAACCAGAGACCACTGTATATAATGATATTCTACTCAGGGAACACTGTAAATAGTGATATTCTAACCAGGGACCACTGTATATAATGGTATTCTACCCAGGGAACACTGTAAATAATGATATTCTACCCAGGGAACACTGAAAATAATGATATTCTACCCAGGGAACACTGTAAATAATGATATTCTAACCAGGGACCACTGTAAATAATGATATTCTACCCAGGGAACACTGTAAATAATGATATTCTACCCAGGGAACACTGTAAATAATGATATTCTTCCCAGGGACCACTGTAAATAATTATAATCTCACCAGGGACCACTATAAATAATGATATTCTACGCAGGGACCACTGTAAATTACGATATACTACCCAGGGACCATTGCAAATAATTACATCCTACCCAGCGACCACTGAAAATAATCATATTCTTCACAGGGACCACTGTAAATAATGATATTCTTCACAGGGACCACTGTAAATAATGAGATATTGCCCACGGACCACTGGAAATAATCATATTCTTCACAGGCACCACTGTAAATAATGATATATTACCCAGGGCCCACTGTAAATAATCATATTCTTCTCAGGGCCCACTGTAAATAATGATATACTACTCAGCGACCACTGTAAATAATTATGTTCTTCACAGGGACCACTGTAAATATTGATATTCTACCCAGGGACAACTGTAAATAATCATATTCTTCACAGGGACCACTGTAAATAATGATATTCTACCCAGGGTCCACTGTAAATGATGATACCTACCCAAGGCCACAGTAAATAATGGTATACAAACCAGTGACCGGTATGAATAATGATATACTACACAGGGACCACAGTACATAATGATAAACTACGCAGGGACCACTGTAAATAATGATTTACCACCCAGGTACCGCTGAATATAATGATATTCTACCCAGGGGACACTGTAAATAATGATATTCTAACCAGGGACCACTGAAAATAATGATATACTATCCAGGGACCACTGTAAATAATGATATTCTACCCAAGGACCACTGCAAATACTGATATACTATCCAGAGACCACTGCAAATCATGATATACTGCCCAGGGACCACTGCAAATAATGATATTCTAACCAGGGACCACTGTAAATAATGATATTCTACTCAGGGAACACTGTAAATAATGATATTCTAACCAGGGACCGCTGTATATAATGATATTCTAACCAGGGAACACTGTAAATAATGATATTCTAACCAGGGAACACTGTAAATAATGATATTCTACCCAGGGAACACTGTAAATAATGATATTCTAACCAGGGAACGCTGTAAATAATGATATTCTACCCAGGGAACACTGTAAATAATGATATTCTAACCAGGGACCGCTGTATATAATGACATTCTAACCAGGGAACACTGTAAATAATGATATTCTACCCAGGGAACACTGTAAATAATGATATTCTAACCAGGGAACACTGTAAATAATGATATTCTACCCAGGGAACACTGTAAATAATGATATTCTACCCAGGGAACACTGTAAATAATGATATTCTACCCAGGCAACACTGTAAATAATGATATTCTAACCAGGGACCACTGTAGATAATGATATACCACTAGGGACCACTTTCAATAATGATATTCTACTAAGGGACCACTGTAAACAATGATATAATACGCAGGGACCACTATAAATAATGGTATTCTGCCCACAGGACCACTGTAAATAATGATATACTACCCAGGGAGCACTGTAAATAATGATTTACTACCCAGGGACCACTTTAAATAATGATATTCTACCCAGTGACCACTGTAATGAATGATATTCTACTAAGGGACCACTGTAAAGAATGATAGAATACGCAGGGACCACTATAAATAATGATATTCTACCTAGGGACCACTGTAAATAATGATATACTACCCAGGGACCACTGTAAATAATGATATACTACCCAGGGACCACTGTAATTCATGATATAATACCCAGGGACAACTGTAAATAATGATATTCTACACAGGAACCAGTGTAAATAATGATATAATACCCAGGGACCACTGTAAACATTGATATTCTACAGAGGGACCACTGCAAATAATAATATACGACCCCGGGGGCCACTGTAAATAATGATATTCTACCCAGGGACCACTGTAAATAACGATATACTGCCCAGGGTCCACTTTATGTAATGATATTCTACACAGGGACCACTGTAAATAATGATATACTGCCCAGGGTCCACTTTATATAATGATACACTACACAGGGACCACTGTAAATGGAGATATTCTCCCCAGGGACCACAGTAAATAATGAGATAATACCCAGGGACCATTGTAGATACTGATATAACACTCAGGGAACATTGAAAATAATGATATTCTACCCAGGCACCACTGTAAATGATGACATACTACCCGGGGACCATTGTAGATATGGATATACTACCCAGGGACCCCTGTAAATAATGTTATTCTGCGCAGGAACCACCGTAAATAATGATATTCTACCCAGGGACCACTGTGAATATTGATACATTGCCCAGCGACTACTGTAAATAATGCTATACAATGCAGGGGCCACTATAAATGATGACATACTACTCAGCGCACAATTGTAAATAATGATATTCTACTCTGCGACGACTGAAAAAAAATGATATGCTGCCCAGGGACCACTGCAAACAATGATATGCCACCCTGGGACCACTATAAATAATGATATACCGTCCAGAGACCACCGCAAATAATTATATACAACCCAGGGACAACTGTAAATAAGAATATAATACCCAAGGACCACTGTAAATAATGATATTCCACACAGGGACCACTGTAAATAATGACATTCGAACCAGGGACCACTGTAAATAATGTTATACTACCCAGGGACCACTGTACATAATGATATACTACCCAGTGAACACTGTAAATAATTATATCCTGCCCAGGGACAACTGTAAATAATTAAAAACTACTCAGGGATGACTGTGATTAATGATATATTTCCCAGGGACCACTGCAAATAATGGTATACTACACCATGGACCACTGTAAATGATGATATATTACCCAGGGACCACTGTGAATCCTGATATATTGCCCAGAGACACTGTAAATAATGAAATACTATCCAGGATTCACTGTAAATAAAGATGTATTACACAGGGCACACTATAATTGATGACATACTGTCCAGGGACAACTGCAAATCATGATATACCACACTGTGAGCACTGTCAATAATGATATACCACACTGGGACCACTGTAAATAATGATATACTACCCAGGGAACACTTTAAATAATGATACGTTACCCAGGAACAACAGTAAATAAAGATATACTATCCAGGGAACACTGAAAATAATGATATCCTGCCCAAGGACAACTGTAAATAATGATATACTGCCCAGCGACAACTGTAAATAATGATATACTGCTCAGGGACCACTGCAAATAATGATGTACTGCAGAGGGAGCCCTGTAAATAATGAAATACTACCTGGGGCCCAATGTAAATAATGGAATACAACCCAGGGACCACTGCAAATAATGACATTCTACCCAGGGAACACTGTAAATAATGATATTCTACCCAGGGAACACTGTAATTAATGATATTCTACCCAGGGAACACTGTAAATAATGATATTCTAACCAGGCACCACTGTAAGTAATGATAGACTGCCCAGGGACTACTTTAAATAATTATATTCTGCACAGAGACCACTGTAAATAATGATATACAACCCAGGGAACACTGTAAATAATGATATTCTACCCAGGGACCACTGTAAATAATGATATATTACCCAGGGTCCACTGTAAATAATGATATACCACCCAGGGACCACTGTAAATCATGATATAATACCCAGGGACCACTGTAAATAATGATATTCTACACAGGAACCAGTGTAAATAATGATATAATACCCAGGGACCACTGTAAATATTGATATTCTACAGAGGGACCACTGCAAATAATGATATACGACCCCGGGGGCCACTGTAAATAATGATATTCTACCCAGGTACCACTGCAAATAACGATATACTGCCCATGGTCCACTTTATATAATGATATTCTACACAGGGACCACTGTAAATAATGATATACTGCCCAGGGACCACTGTAAGTAATGATATTCTACCCAGGGACCACTGTAAATAATGATATACTGCCCAGGGTCCACTTTATATAATGAAACAGTACACAGGGACCACCGTAAATAATGATACACTACCCAGAGACCATTGTAAATGGTGATATTCTCCCCAGGGACCGCAGTAAATAATGAGATAACACCCAGGGACATTGGAGATACTGATATACCGCTCAGGGACCATTGAAAATAATGATATTCTACCCAGGCACCACTGTAAATGATGACATACTACCCGGGGACCATTGTAGATATTGATATACTACCCAGGGACCCCTGTAAATAATGTTATTCTTCGCAGGAACCACCGTAAATAATGATATTCTACCCAGGGACCACTGGAAATAATGATATACTGCCCAGGTACCACTGTAAATAATGATATTCTACCCAGGGACCACTGGAAATAATGATATACTGCTCAGAGACCACTGTAAATAATGATATCCTACCCAGGGACCACTGTGAATATTGATACATTGCCCAGCGACTACTGTAAATAATGCTATACAATGCAGGGACCACTCTAAATGATGACATACTACTCAGCGCACAATTGTAAATAATGATATTCTACTCTGCGACAACTGAAAAAAAATGGTATGCTGCCCAGGGCCCACTACAAACAATGATATGCCACCCTGGGACCACTATAAATAATGATATACCGTCCAGAGACCACCGCAAATAATAATATATAACCAAGGGACAACTGTAAATACTGATATACAACTCAGGGACAACTGTAAATAAGAATATAATACCCAGGGACCACTGTAAAATATGATATTCAACCCGCAGACCACTATAAAAAATTATATACTATCCATTGTCCACTGTAAATAATGATATACTACCCAGAGACCACTGTAAATAATGATATCCTTCCCAGGGACCACTGTGAATATTGATACATTGCCCAGCGACTACTGTAAATAATGCTATTCAATGCAGGGACCAGTATAAATGATGACATACTACTCAGCGCACAATTGTAAATAATGATATTCTACTCTGCGACAACTGAAAAAAAATGATATGTTGCCCAGGGATCACTGCAAACAATGATATGCCACCCTGGGACCACTATAAATAATGATATACCGTCCAGAGACCACCGCAAATAATTATATATAACCAAGGGACAACTGTAAATAATGATATACAACCCAGGGACAACTGTAAATAAGAATATAATACCCAGGGACCACTGTAAATAATGATATTCCACACAGGGACCACTGTAAATAATGACATTCGAACCAGGGACCACTGTAAATAATGTTATACTACCCAGGGACCACTGTACATAATGATATACTACCCAGTGAATACTGTAAATAATTATATCCTGCCCAGGGACAACGGTAAATAATTAAAAACTACCCAGGGACGACTGTGATTAATGATATATTTCCCAGGGACCACTGCAAATAATGGCATACTACACCATGGACCACCGTAAATAATGATATTCTACCCAGGGAACACTGTAATTAATGATATTCTACCCAGGGACCACTGTAAATAATGATATTCTACCCAGGGAACACTGTAAATAATGATATTCTAACCAGGGACCACTGTAAATAATGATATTCTACCCAGGGAACACTGTATATAATGGTATTCTACCCAGGGAACACTGTGCATAATGATATACTGCACAGGGAACACTGTAAATAATGATATTCTAACCAGAGACCACTGTATATAATGATATTCTACTCAGGGAACACTGTAAATAGTGATATTCTAACCAGGGACCACTGTATATAATGGTATTCTACCCAGGGAACACTGTAAATAATGATATTCTACCCAGGGAACACTGAAAATAATGATATTCTACCCAGGGAACACTGTAAATAATGATATTCTAACCAGGGACCACTGTAAATAATGATATTCTACCCAGGGAACACTGTAAATAATGATATTCTACCCAGGGAACACTGTAAATAATGATATTCTTCCCAGGGACCACTGTAAATAATTATAATCTCACCAGGGACCACTATAAATAATGATATTCTACGCAGGGACCACTGTAAATTACGATATACTACCCAGGGACCATTGCAAATAATTACATCCTACCCAGCGACCACTGAAAATAATCATATTCTTCACAGGGACCACTGTAAATAATGATATTCTTCACAGGGACCACTGTAAATAATTAGATATTGCCCACGGACCACTGGAAATAATCATATTCTTCACAGGCACCACTGTAAATAATGATATATTACCCAGGGCCCACTGTAAATAATCATATTCTTCTCAGGGCCCACTGTAAATAATGATATACTACTCAGCGACCACTGTAAATAATTATGTTCTTCACAGGGACCACTGTAAATATTGATATTCTACCCAGGGACAACTGTAAATAATCATATTCTTCACAGGGACCACTGTAAATAATGATATTCTACCCAGGGTCCACTGTAAATGATGATACCTACCCAAGGCCACAGTAAATAATGGTATACAAACCAGTGACCGGTATGAATAATGATATACTACACAGGGACCACAGTACATAATGATAAACTACGCAGGGACCACTGTAAATAATGATTTACCACCCAGGTACCGCTGAATATAATGATATTCTACCCAGGGGACACTGTAAATAATGATATTCTAACCAGGGACCACTGAAAATAATGATATACTATCCAGGGACCACTGTAAGTAATGATATTCTACCCAAGGACCACTGCAAATACTGATATACTATCCAGAGACCACTGCAAATAATGATATACTGCCCAGGGACCACTGCAAATAATGATATTCTAACCAGGGACCACTGTAAATAATGATATTCTACTCAGGGAAAACTGTAAATAATGATATTCTAACCAGGGACCGCTGTATATAATGATATTCTAACCAGGGAACACTGTAAATAATGATATTCTAACCAGGGAACACTGTAAATAATGATATTCTACCCAGGGAACACTGTAAATAATGATATTCTAACCAGGGAACGCTGTAAATAATGATATTCTACCCAGGGAACACTGTAAATAATGATATTCTAACCAGGGACCGCTGTATATAATGACATTCTAACCAGGGAACACTGTAAATAATGATATTCTACCCAGGGAACACTGTAAATAATGATATTCTAACCAGGGAACACTGTAAATAATGATATTCTACCCAGGGAACACTGTAAATAATGATATTCTACCCAGGGAACACTGTAAATAATGATATTCTACCCAGGCAACACTGTAAATAATGATATTCTAACCAGGGACCACTGTATATAATGATATTCTACTAAGGGAACACTGTAAATAATGATATTCTAAACAGGGGCCACTGTAAATAATGATATTCTACTCAGGGAACACTGTAAATAGTGATATTCTAACCAGGGACCACTGTATATAATGATATTCTACTCAGGGAACACTGTAAATAGTGATATTCTAAACAGGGGCCACTGTAAATAATGGTAAACTACCCAGGGCACACTGTAAATAAGATACATAACCCAGAGACCACTGTAAATAATGATACACTACCAAGGGACCACTGTATATAATGATACACTACCCAGGGACCACTGTATATAATGATATTCTACTCGGGGATCACTGTACATAATGATATACGACCCAGGGACCACTGTATATAATGTTATTCTACCCAGGGACCACTGTGCATAATGATATACTGCACAGGGACCACAGTAAATAACGATATGCTTCCCAGGGACCACTGTAAATAATGAGATACTACTCAGGGACCCGTGTCAAAAATGCAATACAACAAAGGACCACTGCAAATGATAATAATCTACCCAGGGGTCACTGTAAGTAATGATGCACTATCCAGGGAACACTGTAAATAGTGATATTCTAACCAGGGACCACTGTATATAATGATATTCTACTCAGGGAACACTGTAAATAGTGATATTCTAAACAGGGGCCACTGTATGTAATGATATTCTACTCAGGGAACACTGTAAATAGTGATATTCTAACCAGGGACCACTGTATATAATGGTATTCTACCCAGGGAACACTGTGCATAATGATATACTGCACAGGGACCACAGTAAATAACGATATGCTTCCCAGGGACCACTGTAAATAATGTTAATCTCACCAGGGACCACTGTAAATAATGATATTCTAACCAGGGACCACTGTAAATAATGATATTCTACCCACGGACACTGTATATAATGATACACTTCCCAGGGACCACTGCATATAATGATATTCTACCCAGGGCCACTGTATAAAATGATACACTATCCAGAGACCACTGTAAATAATGATACACTACCCAGGGACCACTGTATCTAATGATATACTACCCAGGGACCACTGTAAATTATGGTAAACTACCCAGGGACCACTGTACATAATGATATTCTACTCAGGGAACACTGTAAATAGTGATATTCTAACCAGGGACCACTGTATATAATGGTATTCTACCCAGGGAACACTGTAAATAGTGATATTCTAACCAGGGACCACTGTATATAATGGTATTCTACCCAGGGAACACTGTAAATAATGATATTCTACCCAGGGAACACTGTAAATAATGATATTCTACCCAGGGAACACTGTAAATAATGATATTCTAACCAGGGACCACTGTATATAATTTTATTCTACCCAGGGAACACTGTGCATAATGATATACTGCACAGGGACCACAGTAAATAACGATATGCTTCCCAGGGACCACTGTAAATAATGGTAATCTCACCAGGGACCACTGTAAATAATGGTAAACTACCCAGGGCACACTGTAAATAAGATACATAACCCAGAGACCACTGTAAATAATGATACACTACCAAGGGACCACTGTATATAATGATACACTACCCAGGGACCACTGTATATATTGATATTCTACCCAGGGACCACTGTGCATAATGATATACTACACAGGGACCACAGTAAATAACGATATGCTTCCCAGGGACCACTGTAAATAATGAGATACTACTCAGGGACCCGTGTCAAAAATGCAATACAACAAAGGACCACTGCAAATGATAATAATCTACCCAGGGGTCACTGTAAGTAATGATGCACTATCCAGGGAACACTGTAAATAATGATATAATGCCCAGGGACCACTGTAACTAATGAAATACTATCCAGTGGCCACTGTAAATGATGCAACCTACCTAAGGCCTCTGTACATATTGGCATACAACCCAGGAACCGCTGAAGATAATGATATTCTACTCAGGGACAACGGTAGATAATGATACACTAACGGGGACCACTGTAAATAATGATATTCTCCCCAGTGACCACTGTAAGTAATGACAGACTGCCCAGGGACTACTGTAAATAATTATATTCTGCACAGAGACCATAGTAAATAATGATACTCTACCCAGGGACCACTGTATATAATGATATTCTACCCAGGGATCACTGTAAATAATGGTAAACTACCCAGGGCACACTGTAAATAAGATACACAACCCAGAGACCACTGTAAATAATGATACACTACCAAGGGACCACTGTTTATAATGATATGCTACCCAGGGACCACTGTATATAATGATATACTGCCCAGGGACCCATGTAAATAATGGTAAACTACCCAGTGACCACGGTATATAGAACAAAGAACAAAGAAGAACAAAGAAATGAACAGCACAGGAACAGGCCCTTCGGCCCTCCAAGCCCGTGCCGACCATACTGCCCGACTAAACTACAATCTTCTACACTTCCTGGGTCCGTATCCTTCTATTCCCATCCTATTCATATATTTGTCAAGATGCCCCTTAAATGTCCCTATCGTCCCTGCTTCCACTACCTCCTCGGGTAGCGAGTTCCAGGCACCCTATACCCTCTGCGTAAAAAACTTGCCTCGTACATCTACTCTAAACCTTGCCCCTCTCACCTTAAACCTATGCCCCCTAGTAATTGACCCCTCTACCCTGGGGGAAAGCCTCTGACTATCCACTCTGTCTATGCCCCTCATAATTTTGTATACCTCTATCAGGTCGCCCCTCAACCTCCTTCGTTCCAGTGAGAACAAACCGAGTTTATTCAATCGCTCCTCATAGCTTATGCCCTCCATACCAGGCAACATTCTGGTAAATCTCTTCTGCACCCTCTCTAAAGCCTCCACATCCTTCTGGTAGTGTAGCGACCAGAATTGAACACTATACTCCAAGTGTGGCCTAACTAAGGTTCTATACAGCTGCAACATGACTTCCCAATTCTTATACTCAATGCCCCGGCCAATGAAGGCAAGCATGCCGTATGCCTTCTTGACTACCTTCTCCACCTGTGTTGCCCCTTTCAATGACCTGTGGACCTGTACTCCTAGATCTCTTTGATTTTCAATACTCTTGAGGGTTCTACCATTCACTGTATATTCCCTCACTTCATTAGACCTTCCAAAATGCATTACCTCACATTTGTCCGGATTAAACTCCATCTGCCATCTCTCCGCCCAAGTCTCCAGACAATCTAAATCCTGCTGTATCCTCAGACAGTCCTCATCGCTATCCGCAATTCCACCAACCTTTGTGTCGTCTGCAAACTTACTAATCAGACCAGTTACATTTTCCTCCAAATCATTTATATATACTACAAACAGCAAAGGTCCCAACACTGATCCCTGTGGAACACCACTGGTCACAGCCCTCCAATTAGAAAAGCATCCCTCCATTGCTACCCTCTGCCTTCTATGGCCTAGCCAGTTCTGTATCCACCTTGCCAGTTCACCCCTGATCCCGTGTGACTTCACCTTTTGTACTAGTCTACCATGAGGGACCTTGTCAAAGGCCTTACTGAAGTCCATGTAGACAACATCTACTGCCCTACCTGCATCAATCATCTTAGTGACATCCTCGAAAAACTCTATCAAGTTAGTGAGACACGACCTCCCCTTCACAAAACCGTGCTGCCTCTCACTAATACGTCCATTTGCTTCCAAATGGGAGTAGATCCTGTCTCGAAGAATTCTCTCCAGTAATTTCCCTACCACTGAAGTAAGGCTCACCGGCCTGTAGTTCCCGGGATTATCCTTGCTACCCTTCTTAAACAGAGGAACAACATTGGCTATTCTCCAGTCCTCCGGGACATCCCCTGAAGACAGCGAGGATCCAAAGATTTCTGTCAAGGCCACAGCAATTTCCTCTCCAGCCTCCTTCAGTATTCTGGGGTAGATCCCATCAGGCCCTGGGGACTTATCTACCTTAATATTTTTTAAGACACCCAACACCTCGTCTTTTTGGATCACAATGTGACCCAGGCTATCTACACCCCCTTCTCCAGACTCAACATCTACCAATTCCTTCTCTTTGGTGAATACTGATGCAAAGTATTCATTTAGTACCTCGCCCATTTCCTCTGGCTCCACACATAGATTCCCTTGCCTATCCTTCAGTGGGCCAACCCTTTCCCTGGCTACCCTCTTGCTTTTTATGTACGTGTAAAAAGCCTTGGGATTTTCCTTAACCGTATTTGCCAATGACTTTTCATGACCCCTTCTAGCCCTCCTGACTCCTTGCTTAAGTTCCTTCCTACTTTCCTTATATGCCACACAGGCTTCGTCTGTTCCCAGCCTTTTAGCCCTGACAAATGCCTCCTTTTTCTTTTTGACGAGGCCTACAATATCACTCGTCATCCAAGGTTCCCGAAAATTGCCGTATTTATCTTTCTTCCTCACAGGAACATGCCTGTCCTGTATTCCTTTCAACTGACACTTGAAAGCCTCCCACATGTCAGATGTTGATTTGCCCTCAAACATCCGCCCCCAATCTATGTTCTTCAGTTCTCGCCTAATATTGTTATAATTAGCCTTCCCCCAATTTAGCACATTCATCCTCGGACCACTCTTATCCTTGTCCACCAGTACTTTAAAACTTACTGAATTGTGGTCACTGTTACCAAAATGCTCCCCTACTGAAACATCTACCACCTGGCCGGGCTCATTCCCCAATACCAGGTCCAGTACCGCCCCTTCCCTAGTTGGACTGTTTACATATTGTTTTAAGAAGCCCTCCTGGATGCTCCTTACAAACTCCGCCCCGTCTAAGCCCCTGGCACTAAGTGAGTCCCAGTCAATATTGGGGAAGTTGAAGTCTCCCATCACCCTGTTGTTTTTACTCTTTTCCAAAATCTGTCTACCTATCTGCTCCTCTATCTCCCGCTGGCTGTTGGGAGGCCTGTAGTATACCCCCAACATTGTGACTGCACCCTTCTTATTCCTGATCTCTACCCATATAGCCTCACTGCCCTCTGAGGTGTCCTCTCGCAGTATAGCTGTGATATTCTCCCGAACAAGTAGCGCAACTCCGCCTCCCCTTTTACATCCCCCTCTATCCCGCCTGAAACATCTAAATCCTGGAACGTTTAGCTGCCAATCCTGCCCTTCCCTCAACCAGGTCTCTGTAATGGCAACAACATCATAGTTCCAAGTAGTAATCCAAGCTCTAAATTCATCTGCCTTACCCGTAATGCACCTTGCATTAAAACATATGCACTTCAGGCCACCAGACCCGCTGTGTTCAGCAACTTCTCCCCGTCTGCTCTGCCTCAGAGCCACACTGTCCCTATTCCCTAGTTCTCCCTCAATGCTCTCACCTTCTGACCTATTGCTCCCGTGCCCACCCCCCTGCCATACTAGTTTAAACCCTCCCGTGTGACACTAGCAAACCTCGCGGCCAGGATATTTATGCCTCTCCGGTTTAGATGCAACCCGTCCATCTTATACAGGTCACACCTGCCCCGGAAGAGCTCCCAGTGGTCCAGATAACGGAAACCCTCCCTCCTACACACGCTGTTTAGCCACGTGTTTGTCTGCTCTATCTTCCTATTTCTAGCCTCACTGGCACGTGGCACAGGGAGTAATCCCGAGATTACAACCCTCGAGGTCCTGTCTTTTAACTTTCTGCCTAGCTCCCTGAACTCCTGCTGCAGGACCTCATGCCCCTTCCTGCCTATGTCGTTAGTACCAATATGTACAACGACCTCTGCCTGTTTGCCCTCCCCCTTCAGGATTCCCTCTACCCGTTCAGAGCCATCCTGGACCCTGGCACCAGGGAGGCAACATACCATCCTGGAGTCTCTTTCACGTCCACAGAAGCGCCTATCTGTGCCCCTGACTATAGAGTCCCCTATTACTATTACTCTTCTGCGCTTTCACCCTCCCTTCTGAACATCAGAGCCAGCCGTGGTGCCACTGCTCTGGCTGCTGCTGTTTTCCCCTGATAGGCTATCCCCCCCGACAGTATCCAAAGGGGTATATCTGTTCGAGAGGGGGACAACCACAGGGGATTCCTGCACTGACTGCCTGCCCTTTCTGGTGGTCACCCATTTCTCTGCCTGCACCTTGGGTGTGACCACATTTACATAACTGCGATCTATGACGCTTTCCGCCACCTGCATGCTCCTAAGTGCATCCAATTGCTGCTCCAACCGAACCATGCGGTCTGTGAGGAGCTGCAGTTGGGTACACTTTCTGCAGATGAAGCCATCCGGGAGGCTGGAAGCCTCCCGGACCTGCCACATCTCACAGTCAGAGCACAGCACCCCTCTAACTGACATTGCGTCAATTAATTAAAATTTGTCTTTTTTTTTAAATCCTTTTTTTTTTTAAATTGCAAAGTTACTGTCAACTATCTGTTTCCTAGCACTAGATTTCTAATTGAAATGCGATAGCTAACTATAATACTCTCCGATCTCTGGCTTAGATATCCTCTAAATTATAATTAAGTTATTATGTTTAATTAGTTCCCAAATACTCAATTTTTTTTAATTTTTTTTAAATTTAGGTTAGAATCCCAACCAGCCACTCAGGTCACAGCTTTTCTGTGATGTCACTTCAGTTTCCCCCCGACACACAATTTGAAAAAAGGTATAAAAGTAAAAATCACTTACTTACCTTCTGAGTGTCTGAGATGTTCTCAGGTTCTCTCGCTGACAGAGACTGCCCCTCCACCTCCGATCCTTGACCTGCACAATGCTAATAATATAATAATATAATATGGCACTTACCTTACACCAATGGGTCTTATTATTAGGTTAGAGGAGGAGGGCGGGTGGGAGACACTACATGTGTAGTGTCTCGGGTTTCCTCTCCACCAGAATTTATTGGTTGGGGGGGGGGGGGCGGACTTGCCAGAGGTCGAACTTCCGGTTCCCGCCTTATATAAAAACAAATAAAACAGAAAAGAAGAACAGACACGGGACCAGGCAAGGCTTTTTAAATACACTACTCACCTCCCAGAAGGCCCCTGCGCACCGCTGCCGCCGAAATCCAAAGGGCTGCTCCTGTAAAGGTAAGGTTTTTAAATTCACTACTCACCTCCCAGAAGGCCCCTGCGCACCGCTGCCGCCGAAATCCAAAGGGCTGCTCCTGTAAAGGTAAGAGCTTTTAAACTCACTACTCACCTCCCAGAAGTCCCCTGCGCACCGCTGCCGCCGAAATCCAAAGGGCTGCTCCTGTAAAGGTAAGGTTTTTAAATACACTACTCACCCCCCAGAAGGCCCCTGCGCACCGCTGTAATGATACACTACCAAGGGACCACTGCATATAATGATATTCTACCCAGGAACCACTGTATAAAATGATACACTATCCAGAGACCACTGTAACTAATGATACACTACCCAGGGACCACTGTATCTAATGATATACTACCCAGGGACCACTGTAAATAACGGTAAACTACTCAGGGACCACAGTGCATAATGATATACTACCCAGGGACCACTGTATATAAGGATATTCTACCCAGGGACCACTGTATATAATGATATTCTGCCCAGGGACCACTGTAAATTACGATATACTACCCAGGGACCACTGCAAATAATTACATCCTACGCAGCGACCACTGAAAATAATCATATTCTTCACAGGGACCACTGTAAATAATGA
This sequence comes from Scyliorhinus torazame, assembly GCF_047496885.1. NCBI lineage: Eukaryota > Metazoa > Chordata > Chondrichthyes > Carcharhiniformes > Scyliorhinidae > Scyliorhinus > Scyliorhinus torazame. The sequence continues at coordinate 21,286,981 of NC_092711.1, forward strand.
TATTCTTCACAGGGAACACTGTAAATAATGAGATACTGCCCACGGACCACTGGAAATAATCATATTCTTCACAGGCACCACTGTAAATAATGATATATTACCCAGGGCCCACTGTAAATAATGATATATTACCCAGGGCCCACTGTAAATAATCATATTCTTCTCAGGGCCCACTGTAAATAATGATATACTACTCAGCGACCACTGTAAATAATTATGTTCTTCACAGGGACCACTGTAAATATTGATATTCTACCCAGGGACAACTGTAAATAATCATATTCTTCACAGGGTCCACTGTAAATAATGATATTCTACCCAGGGTCCACTGTAAATGATGATATACTATCCAGGGACCACTGTAAATAATGATATTCTACCCAAGGACCACTGTAATTAATGATATCCTAACCAGGGAACACTGTAAATAATGATATTCTACCCAGGGACCACTGTAAATAATGATATTCTACTTAGGGAACACTGTAAATAATGATATTCTAACCAGGGAACACTGCGAATAATGATATTCTACCCAGGGAACACTGTAAATAATGATACACTACCCAGGGACCACTGTAAATAATGATATTCTACCCAGGGACCACTGTAAATAATGATATTCTACCCAGGGAACACTGTAAATAATGATATTCTACCCAGGGAACACTGTAAATAATGATATTCTAACCAGGGACCACTGTAATTAATGATATCCTAACCAGGGAACACTGTAAATAATGATATTCTACCCAGGGAACACTGTAAATAATGATATTCTAACCAGGGACCACTGTATATAAGGATATTCTACCCAGGGACCATTGTTTATAATGATATTCTGCCCAGGGACCACAGTATATAATGATACACTACGCAGAGACCACTGTAAATAACGATACACTACACACGGACCACTGTATATAATGATATACTACCCAGGGACCATTGAAAATAATGGTAAACTACCCAGGGCACACTGTAAATAAGATACACATCCTAGAGACCACTGTAAATAATGATACACTACCAAGGGACCACTGTATATAATGATATTCTACCCAGGGACCACTGTAAATAATGATATATTGCCATGGGACCACTGTAAATAATGGTAAACTACCCAGGGACCACTGTATATAATGATACACTACCCAGGGACCACTGTATATATTGATATTCTACCCAGGGATCACTGTACATAATGATATACTACCCAGGGACCACTGTATATAATGATATTCTACCCAGGGACCACTGGAAATAATGATATACTGCTCAGAGACCACTATAAATAATGATATCCTTCCCAGGGACCACTGTGAATATTGATACATTGCCCAGCGACTACTGTAAATAATGCTATACAATGCAGGGACCACTATAAATGATGACATACTACTCAGCGCACAATTGTAAATAATGATATTCTACTCTGCGACAACTGAAAAAAAATTATATGCTGCCCAGGGACCACTGCAAACAATGATATGCCACACTGGGACCACTATAAATAATGATATACCGTCCAGAGACCACCGCAAATAATTATATATAACCAAGGGACAACTGTAAATAATGATATACAACCCAGGGACAACTGTAAATAAGAATATAATACCCAGGGACCACTGTAAATTATGATATTCCACACAGGGACCACTTTAAATAATGACATTCGAACCAGGGACCACTGTAAATAATGTTATACTACCCAGGGACCACTGTACATAATGATATACTACCCAGAGAATACTGTAAATAATTATATCCTGCCCAGGGACAACTGTAAATAATTAAAAACAATCCAGGGACGACTGTGATTAATGATGTATTTCCCAGGGACCACTGCAAATAATGGTATACGACACCATGGACCACTGTAAATAATGATATATTACCCAGGGACCACTGTGAATCCTGATATATTGCCCAGAGACACAGTAAATAATGAAATACTATCCAGGAGCCACTGTAAATAAAGATGTATTACACAGGGCACACTATAATTGATGACATACTGTCCAGGGACAACTGTAAATCATGATATACCACACTGTGAACACTGTCAATAATGATATACCACACGGGGACCACTGTAAATAATGATATACTACCCAGGGAACACTTTAAATAATGATACGTTACCCAGGAACAACATTAAATGAAGATATACTACCCTGTGACCACTGTAAATAATGATATACTAACCAGGGACCAATGTAAATAATGATATACTGCTCAGGGACAACTGTAAATAATGATATCCTACCCAGGGACAACTGTAAATAATGATATACTGCCCAGGGACCATTGTAAATAATGAAATACTGCTCAGGGACCACTGCAAATAATGATGTACTGCAGAGGGATCCCTGTAAATAATGAAACACTACCTGGAGCCCAATGTAAATAATGGTATACAACCCAGGGACCACTGTAAATAATGATATACTCCCCAGGGACCACTGTAAATTACGATATACTACGCAGGGACCACTGTAAAAAATGCTATACTACCCTGTGACCACTGTAAATAATGATATTCTACCCAGGGACCACTGTAAATTACGATATACTACCCAGGGATCACTGCAAATAATTACATCCTACCCAGCGACTACTGAAAATAATCATATTCTTCACAGGGACCACTGTAAATAATGATATATTACCCAGGGCCCACTGTAAATAATCATATTCTTCTCAGGGCCCACTGTAAATAATGATATACTACTCAGCGACCACTGTAAATAATTATGTTCTTCTCAGGGACCACTGTAAATATTGATATTCTACCCAGGGACAACTGTAAATAATCATATTCTTCACAGGGACCACTGTAAATAATGATATTCTACTCAGGGTCCACTGTAAATGATGATACCTACCCAAGGCCACGGTAAATAATGGTATACAACCCAGTGACCGGTATAAATAATGATATAATACACAGGGACCACAGTACATAATGATAAACTACGCAGGGACCACTGTAAATAATGATTTACCACCCAGGTACTGCTGAATATAATGATATTCTACCCAGGGGACACTGTAAATAATGATATTCTAACCAGGGACCACTGAAAATAATGATATATTATCCAGGGACCACTGTAAATAATGATATTCTACCCAAGGACCACTGCAAATAATGATATACTATCCAGAGACCACTGCAAATAATGATATACTGCCCAGGGACCACTGCAAATAATGATATTCCAACCAGGGACCACTGTAAATAATGATATTCTACTTAGGGAACACTGCAAATAATGATATTCTAACCAGGGAACACTGCAAATAATGATATTCTACCCAGGGACCACTGTAAATAATGATACACTACCCAGGGACCACTGTAAATAATGATATTCTACCCAGGGACCACTGTAAATAATGATATTCAACCCAGGGAACACTGTAAATAATGATATTCTACCCAGGGAACACTGTAAATAATGATATTCTCACCAGGGACCACTGTAATTAATGATATCCTACCCAGGGAACACTGTAAATAATGATATTCTACACAGGGAACACTGTAATAATGATATTCTAACCAGGGACCACTGTAAATAATGATATTCTAACCAGGGAACACTGTAAATAATGATATTCTACCCAGGGAACACTGTAACTAATGATACATTACCCAGGGACCACTGTATATAATGATATTCTACCCAGGGATCACTGTACATAATGATATACGACCCAGGGACCACTGTATATAATGATATTCTACCCAGGGACCACTGTATATAATGATACACTACCCAGGGACCACTGTATATAATGATATTCTACCCAGGGACCACTGTATCTAATGATATACTACCCAGGGACCACTGTCGGTAATGGTAAACAAAGAGGGACCACTGTACATAATGATATACTACCCAGGGACCACTGTATATCATGATATATTACCCAGGGACCACTGTAAATAATGGTAAACTACCCAGGGCACACTGTAAATAAGATACACAACCCAGAGACCACTGTAAATAATGATACACTACCAAGGGACCACTGTATATAATGATATTCTACCCAGGGACCACTGTAAATAATGATATACTGCCCAGGGACCACTGTAAATAATGGTAAACTACCCAGGGACCACTGTATATAATGATACACTACCCAGGGAACACTGTAAATAACGATATTCTAACCAGGGAACACTGTAAATAATGATATTCTACCCAGGGAACACTGTAAATAATGATATTCTACCCAGGGACAACTGTAAATAATGTTATTCTAACCAGGGACCACTGTATATAATGATACACTACCCAGGGAACACTGTAAATAACGATATTCTAACCAGGGAACACTGTAAATAATGATATTCTACCCAGGGAACACTGTAAATAATGATATTCTACCCAGGGACAACTGTAAATAATGTTATTCTACCCAGGGACCGCTGTGCATAATGATATACTGCACAGGGACCACAGTAACTAATGAAATACTATCCAGTGGCCAATGTAAATGATGCTACCCACCTAAGGCCTCTGTACATAATGGCATACAACCCAGGAACCGCTAAAGATAATGATATTCTACTCAGGGACAACGGTAGATAATGATACACTAACCGGGACCACTGTAAATAATGATATTCTCCCCAGTGACCACTGTAAGTAATGACAGACTGCCCAGGGACTACTGTAAATAATTATATTCTGCACAGAGACCACTGTAAATAATGATATACAACCCAAGGACCACTGTAAATTATGATATTCTACCCAGGGACCACTGTAAATGATGATATACGACCCAGGGACCTCTGTCAATAATGGTAAACTACCCAGGGACCACTGTAAATAATTATATACTACCCAGGGACCACTGTATATAATGATACACTACCCAGAGACCACTGTAAATAATGAATCACTACCAAGGGACCACAGTATATAATGATATACTACCCAGGGACCACTGTAAATCATGGTAAACTACCCAGGGACCACTGTACATAATGATATACTACCCAGGGACCACTGTATATAATGATGTACTAACCAGGGACCACTGTATATAATGATATTCTACCCAGGGACCAGTGTAAATAATGATATTCTACTTTGGGACCACTCTAAATAATGATATACTACCCAGGAACCACTGTATATAATGATATTCTACCCAGGGACCACTGCATATAATGATACACTACCCAGAGACCACTGTAAATAATGATACACTACCCAGGGACCACTGTATATAATGATATACGACACAGGGACCACTGTCAATAATGGTAAACTACCCAGTGCACACTGTAAATAAGATACACAACCAAGAGACCACTGTAAATAATGATACACTACCAAGGGATCACTGTATATAATGATATTCTACCCAGGGACCACTGTATATAATGATATACTGCCCAGGGCCCCATGTAAATAATGGTAAACTACCCAGGGACCACGGTATATAATGATACACTACCCAGGGACCACTGCATGTAATGATATTCTACCCAGGGACCACTGTATATAATGATACACTACCCAGAGAACACTGTAAATAAGATACACAAACCAGAGACCACTGTAAATAATGATACACTACCAAGGGACCACTGTATATAATGATATTCTACACAGGGACCACTGTAAATAATGATATACTGCCCAGGGACCACTGTAAATAATGGTAAACTACACAGGGACCACTGTATATAATGATACACTACCCAGGGACCACTGTATATAATGATATTTTACCCAGGGATCACTGTACATAATGATATACTACCCAGGGACCACTGTATATAATGATATTCTACAATGGGACCCCTGTAAATAATGTTATATTGCGCAGGAACCACCGTAAATAATGATATTCTACATAGGGACCACTGGAAATAATGATATGCTGCTCAGAGACCACTGTAAATAATGATATCCTACCTAGGGACATCTGTGAATATTGATACATTGCCCAGCGACTACTGTAAATAATGCTATACAATGCAGGGACCACTATAAATGATGACATACTACTCAGCGCACAATTGTAAATAATGATATTCTACTCTGCGACAACTGAAAAAAAATGATATGCTGCACAGGGTCCACTGCAAACAATGATATGCCACCCTGGGACCACTATAAATAATGATATACCGTCCAGAGACCACCGCAAATAATTATATACAACCAAGGGACAACTGTAAATAATGATATACAACTCAGGGACAACTGTAAATAAGAATATAATACACAGGGACCACTGTAAATTATGATATTCCACACAGGGACCACTGTAAATAATGACATTCGAACCAGGGACACTGTAAATAATGTTATACTACCCAGGGACCACTGTACATAATGATATACTACCCAGTGAATACTGTAAATAATTATATCCTGCCCAGGGACAACTGTAAATAATTGAAAACTACCCAGGGACGACTGTGATTAATGATATATTTCCCAGGGACCACTGCAAATAATGGTATACTACACCATGGACCACTGTAAATAATGATATATTGCCCAGAGACCACTGTGAATCCTGATATATTGCCCAGAGACACAGTAAATAATGAAATACTATCCAGGAGCCACTGTAAATAAAGATGTATTACACAGGGCACACTATAACTGATGGCATACTGTCCAGGACAACTGTAAATCATGATATACCACACTGTGAACACTGTCAATAATGATATACCACACTGGGACCACTGTAAATAATGATATACTACCCAGGGAACACTTTAAATAATGATACGTTACCCAGGAACAACAGTAAATGAAGATATACTATCCAGGGTCCACTGTAAATAATGATATCCTCCCCAGGGACCACTGTAAATTACGATATACTACGCAGGGACCACTGTAAAAAATGCTATACTACCCTGTGACCACTGTAAATAATGATATACTACCCTGGGACCACTGTAAATAATGATATACTACCCAGGGACGATTGTAAATAATGATATACTGCTCAGGGACAACTGTAAATAATGATATCCTACCCAGGGACAACTGTAAATAATGATATACTGCCCAGGGACCATTGTAAATAATGATATACTGCTCAGGGCCCACTGCAAATAATGATGTACAGCAGAGGGATCCCTGTAAATAATGAAACACTACCTGGGGCCCAATGTAAATAATGGTATACAACCCAGGGACCACTGTTAATAATGATATACTCCCCAGGGACCACTGTAAATTACGATATACTACGCAGGGACCACTGTAAAAAATGTTATACTACCCTGTGACCACTGTAAATAATGATATACTACCCAGGGACCAATGTAAAGAATGATATTCTACGCAGGGACCACTGTAAATTACGATATACTACCCAGGGACCACTGCAAATAATTACATCCTACACAGCGACCACTGAAAATAATCATATTCTTCACAGGGACCACTGCAAATAATGATATTCTTCACAGGGACCACTGTAAATAATGAGATACTGCCGACGGACCACTGGAAATAATCATATTCTTCACAGGCACCACTGTAAATAATGATATATTACCCAGGGCCCACTGTAAATAATCATATTCTTCTCAGGGCCCTCTGTTAATAATGATATACTACTCAGCTACCACTGTAAATAATTATGTTCTTCACAGCGACCACTGTAAATATTGATATTCTACCCAGGGACAACTGTAAATAATCATATTCTTCACAGGGACCACTGTAAATAATGATATTCTACCCAGGGTCCACTGTAAATGATGATACCTACCCAAGGCCACAGTAAATAATGGTATACAACCCAGTGACCGGTATAAAGAATGATATACTACACAGGGACCACAGTACATAATGATAAACTACGCAGGGACCACTGTAAATAATGATTTACCACCCAGGTACCGCTGAATATAATGATATTCTACACAGGGGACACTATAAATAATGATATTCTAACCAGGGACCACTGAAAATAATGATATACTATCCAGGGACCACTGTAAATAATGATATTCTCCCCAAGGACCACTGCAAATAATGATACACTATCCAGAGACCACTGCAAATAATGATATACTGCCCAGGGACCACTGCAAATAATGATATTCTAACCAGGGACCACTGTAAATAATGATATTCTACTCAGGGAACACTGTAAATAATGATATTCTAACCAGTGAACACTGCAAATAATGATATTCTACCCAGGGAACACTGTAAATAATGATATTCTACCCAGGGAACACTGTAAACAATGATATTCTAACCAGGGACCACTGTAATTAATGATATTCTACCCAGGGACCACTGCATATAATAATACACTACCCAGAGACCACTGTAAATAATGATACACTACCCAGGGACCACTGTATATAATGATATACGATCCAGGGACCACTGTAAATAATGGTAAACTACCCAGGGCACACTGTAAATAAGATACACAACCCAGAGACCACTATAAATAATGATACACTACCAAGGGACCACTGTATATAATGATATACTGCCCAGGGACCCATGTAAATAATGGTAAATTACCCAGGGACCACGGTATATAATGATACACTGCCCAGGGACCACTGCATATAATGATATTCTACCCGTGGACCACTGTATAAAATGATACACTATCCAGAGACCACTGTAAATAATGATACACTACCCAGGGACCACTGTATCTAATGATATACTACCCAGGGACCACTGTAAATAATGGTAAACTACCCAGGGACCACTGTACATAATGATATACTACTCAGGGACCACTGTATATAAGGATATTCTACCCAGGGACCACTGTATATAATGATATTCTACCCAGGGACCACTGTATATAATGATACACTCCCCAGAGACCACTGTAAATAACGATACACTACACACGGACCACTGTATATAATGATATACTACCCAGGGACAACTGTAAATAATGGTAAACTACCCAGGGCACACTGTAAATAAGATACACAACCCAGAGACCACTGTAAATAATGATACACTACCAAGGGACCACTGTATATAATGATATTCTACCCAGGGACCACTGTAAATAATGATATACTGCCCAGGGACCACTGTAAATAATGGTAAACTACCCAGGGACCACTGTATATAATGATACTCTACCCAGGGACCACTGTATATAATGATATTCTACCCAGGGATCACTGTACATAATGATATACTACCCAGGGGCCACTGTATATAATGATATTCTACCCAGGGACCACTGTATATAATGATACACTACCCAGGGACCACTGTATATAATGATATTCTACCCAGGGACTACTGTATCTAATGATATACTACCCAGGGACCACTGTAAATAATGGTAAACGACCCAGGGACCACTGTACATAATGATATACTACCCAGGGACCACTGTATATAATGATATTCTACCCAGGGACCACTGTAAATAATGGTAAACCACCCAGGGACCACTGTATATCATGATACACTATCCAGGGACCACTGTAATTAATGGTACACTACCCAGGGACCACTGTAAATTATTCCATGTAAAAAATGTAACAAATGGAGTGAATTTCTAGAACACGCAAGACGATTCTACAATAAGGAGCAGGTGGGAGGCCTGGCCCTGCCGAATCTTCTTTTGTGTCACTGGGCAGCCAGCGGAGTGAGGGTGAAGGGATGTCTAAGGGAGCTGGAGGTGGACTGGGTCTGAATGGAGGAGGCCTCCTGCGTGAGTAACTCTCCCTGCACGCTGACTACCAGGTAACTCCCGGCCAGCCCACACACACTCCAGGCCACTCCCGGCCAGCCCACACACACTCCAGGCCACTCCCGGCCAGCCCACACACACTCCAGGCCACTCCCGGGCAGCTCACACACACACTCCAGGCCACTCCCGGCCAGCCCACACACACACTCCAGGCCACTCCCGGCCAGCCCAGACACACTCCAGGCCACGCCCGGCCAGCCCACAGACACACTCCAGGCCACTCCCAGCCAGCCCACACACACACTCCAGGCCAGGCCACTCCCGGCCAGCCCACACACACACTCCAGACCACTTCCGGCCAGCCCACACACACACTCCAGGCCAGTCCACTCCCGGCCAACCCACACACACACTCCAGGCCACTCCCGGGCAGCCCACACACACTCCAGGCCACTCACGGCCAACCTACACATACAGTCCAGGCCACTCCCGGCCAGTCCACACACACACTCCAGGCCAGGCCACTCCCGGCCAGCCCACACACACACTCCCGGCCAGCCCACACACACACTCCAGGCCACTCCCGGCCAGCCCACACACACACTCCAGGCCACTCCCGGCCAGCCCACACACACACTCCAGGACACTCTCGGCCAGCCCGCACACACACTCCAGGCCACTCTCCCCAGCCCACACACACACTCCAGGCCACTCCCGGCCAGCCCACACACACACTCCAGGCCACTCCCGGCCAGCCCACACACACACTCCAGGACACTCTCGGCCAGCCCGCACACACACTCCAGGCCACTCTCCCCAGCCCACACACACACTCCAGGCCACTCCCGGCCAGCCCACACACACACTCCAGGCCACTCTCCCCAGCCCACACACACACTCCAGGCCACTCCCGGCCAGCCCACACACACACTCCAGGACACTCTCGGCCAGCCCACACACACACTCCAGGTCAATCCCGGCCAGCCCACTCACACACTCCAGGCCACTCCCAGCCAGCCCACACACACACTCCAGGCCACTCCCGGCCAGTCCACACTCACACTCCAGGCCACTCCCGGCCAGCCCACACACACACTCCAGGCCACTCCCGGCCAGCCCACACACACACTCCAGGCCACTCCCGGCCAGCCCACACACACACTCCAGGCCACTCCCGGCCAACCCACACACACACTCCAGGCCACCCCCGGGCAGCCCACACACACTCCAGGCCACTCACGGCCAACCTACACATACAGTCCAGGCCACTCCCGGCCAGTCCACACACACACTCCAGGCCAGGCCACTCCCGGCCAGCCCACACACACACTCCCGGCCAGCCCACACACACACTCCAGGCCACTCCCGGCCAGCCCACACACACACTCCAGGCCACTCCCGGCCAGCCCACACACACACTCCAGGCCAGGCCACTCCCGGCCAGCCCACACACACAATCCAGGCCACTCCCGGCCAGCCCACACACACACTCCAGGCCACTCCCGGCCAGCCCACACACACACTCCAGGCCACTCTCCCCAGCCCACACACACACTCCAGGCCACTCCCTGCCAGCCCACACACACACTCCAGGCCACTCTCCCCAGCCCACACACACACTCCAGGCCACTCCCGGCCAGCCCACACACACACTCCAGGACACTCTCGGCCAGCCCGCACACACACTCCAGGCCACTCTCCCCAGCCCACACACACACTCCAGTGGAACCCTTTCTGCTCACTCTCTCTATACTCCTTCCTAATTTGGAGTCCTCTGTGAAATTGCTCTTTACCTTAAACTGATCTACAGATTACAATTCCAGTTCACTAATCCCACCATTCAACTGAAATCCTCCATCCCTGACAACACTCCATTAAATATCCTTTGTTTTGTCTCCAAGATCCTCACATCCTTTTGTATATTTAGAGGCAGAACAAGAAGCAATTCCTCAGCTATGGTCCTATCTATAAACCTGGCTATAACTCTATAGGCTATTGGCAAAGTGTTAGAAAGTGGGATTCAAATACTCAGGTGGTTGTTTTTGACCTGCCCAGTCCAGCTGGGCCGAATGGCCTTTCTGTGCTCTGGACCTCGATTACTCTATGATCCTAACATCCTTCTTTTCGGAGTCTCCGCCTCTATTGATCAAGTTAAATATCTTCTGAGGATTTTCCAATCTTATCACCATGACCTTCCAGTGCAAAGTGTGGACATGTCCCCGCTCCCTTCCTGTACACTTTTTAAACTTGTCCCGTTTAGTTTATATTTCCTGTCCTCTGCCCTCCTCCCTAATGCATCACCCACACGACAGTGATTTAAATTTACTTTCCCCGTGACTCTCCCTTTCACAGATCTGGGAACATGCTGCTGAAGATTGCTGCTACACTGCTCACTGTGTCATTGCTGAGTGTTTGTCATTTGTGAATGTTGAAATTCTTTCCATTGAAGCCTATCGCAGTGAATTGTATCTTGAAGAGCAATTGTCCTCATGTGGGCCCCGAGTGAACATTAGTGTCTCCTCCCCTCCTGTCTGAATAACTATCATTCACCGCTTCTCTCTGCTTTCTGTTTCTTAGCCAATATCACATTCTCACTGTCACAGACCCTTTAATCCACGGCTTTGGGACTCGAGAACAACTCGATAAATGACATTTGATCACAATATGTCCCAGTACATAAATTCATATCAGTTCCCTCATTCATCCTCCAGTTATTTTGAAATATAACTGCAATAACAACATGCGATGTGATTTCCCACGAATATCGCCGTGTTTCTGGTCACATAACACCATTTCCTCGCGAAGGAGCAATATTCCTGTTGCCCAGTCTGACCCCTAGAAATGTCCTGGTGACTAACATTATACTGACTGCTCTGTCACTCCAGGGTTTAATCCCTCTCTCTCCTTTTATAAACAGGATGGGACAGTGAAAATGCCCCAGTCCCCTGGAACCACTCAGATATCAATGAGGATTGAGTATCAGGGTCAGTGTGTCCACTATTTCCACACTCCATCCCTCAGTCACTGTCACACAGCCGATTCAGACCCGGCTAATCTTCTATTTCATTGTGATATAAAAAGTGTTTGATTGAAAGGGGTTAACAGAGCCTGTTTGTTTAGTGACTGTGATTAATGTCAGTCTCTATGGATCTAACCGTGTCACTGGAGGGTTTGTCTCTGTATTAATAAGCGATTCCTTTCACTGTGTTATCCCAAACTGTCAGCGGGAGCGTCAGTTCCAACACTGCCAGAGATCAGCGGCTCCAGAGAGACCGAGAGGAGGGATCAGAATCTGTGAACTACCCACAGGAACGTTACAGCAATGGATCAGAATCCGGGAACTACCCACAGGAACGTTACAGCAATGGATCAGAATCTGGGAACTACCCACAGGAACGTTACAGCAATGGATCAGAATTTGGGAACTACCCACAGGAACGTTACAGCAATGGATCAGAATCTGGGAACTACCCACAGGAACGTTACAGCAATGGATCAGAATCTGGGGAGTACCCACAGGAACGTTACAGCAATGGATCAGAATCTGGGAACTATCCACAGGAACGTGACAGCAATGGATCAGAATCTGGGAACTACCCACAGGAACGTTACAGCAATGGATCAGAATCTGGGAACTATCCACAGGAACGTTACAGCAATGGATCAGAATCTGGGAACTGCCCACAGGAACGTTACAGCAATGGATCAGAATCTGGGAACTACCCACAGGATCGTTACAGCAATGGATCAGAATCTGGGAACTGCCCACAGGAACGTTACAGCAATGGACAGGGGTTTATCCTGGGGTATTTACTTTGTGTCTGCCCAGTCTTTACCAACGCGGATCTGGGGCGCACTGCTGATAATTCAAGCGGGGTACTATCCCCTCCTGGCTGTTGTCGGTGTCCCTGGTAAGTCTCCCTGTCCAGTTATTTATTGTATAAACCACTTTAAGTGTATTATTGCTCTGGTCATTTGCATCTTGGAAAGATTGAATCCACGTTCTTCAGTTCAGAAGTTTGTAAGTTTTCAGGTCCAGGAGCAGAATGAGGCTATTTGGCCCCTCGCGTCTGCTCCGTCATTCGGTCTTGGCTGATCTCATCCTCGGCTTAACGCCGCCGCCCTGCCCATTGTCCAAAATTCTCAACCCATTCCCAATTCAAAATCTATCTAACTGCTCCTTAAATGTACTCACTGTCCCAGCATGCCCCGCACTCTGGATAGCGAATTCCACAGGTTCACATCCCATTGGGAGAAGTAGTTTCTCCTCAGCTCTGCTTCACATTTGCTGCCTGTTATCCTGAGATTCTGACCTCTCGTTCCAGAACGCCCCACAAGAGGAAGCATCCGCTCCACTTCCACTTCACCCACACCTTTTATCATCTTATAAACCACAATTGGATCTCTACTCCTTCTTACCAACTCTCTTGATAAGACAAAGCCCTCATCTCTGCGGTCACTCTAGTCAACCTCCTCTGAACTGCCTCGAAAGCCCCCACATCTTTCCCCAAATCAGTGGCCAGGACTGTGCAATGCTCCAGGTGCGGTCTGACCAACATCTGGAATAGTGGGAATAACACTTCCCGACCTTGAAGCTCTGTGCCTTTAGCTATAAATATCAACACCGATTCCAGTCACTGAGGTCATTCCCTTTCCAGTGGCCCCACTCGCTCTCTGGTTAATATCGGAGGCTGTTCACAATCCCTGCTCTCCCTTTGACAGTAAAGTTATTATAGCCAGACGCTCTCTCCATTCCCAATCCTGCTCACTTGCCATCTCCACCTCTGCTTCATCTCAGCTGCAGAATAAACCATCATCTGTGTCTTTGTTAAGTCCACACTCGACTAATCCAATGATATTCTGTCACACAATTTCTGATACAAATCTTCATGAAGCGCAGCTCATCTCCAACTCTACTGCCAAATCCTAACACTCACCCAATCCTAGTCCCCTATCATCCCTGTTCTCACTGATGTAGATTGGTTCCCTTCAGTGTCCTAACCCTCACCCAATCCAAGTCACCTATCATCCCTGTGCTCACTACTGTAGATTGATTCCCAGCCTGGGTCCTAACCCTCACCCAATCCCAGTCACATATCATCCCTGTGCTCAATGCTGTAGAATGGGTCCCAGTCTGGGTCCTAACCCTGCCCAATCCCAGTCCCCTATCATCTCTGTGCTCAATGATGTAGATTGGTTCCCAGTCTGGGTCCTAACCCTCACCCAATCCCAGTCACCTGTCATCACTGTGCTCACTGCTGTAGATGGGTTGCCAGTCTGGCAGCATCTCACTATCTGAATTCTCATTCAGTGATTGGAATTCTCCACAGTCTCACTCAATCAAATTATACCAACCCCATGTCCATTTTCAATGAATGTGGAAATGAGTTATTTTTCATTACTTTTACAATTCTGTTATTGGGAGGTGAGTGCAGATGCTGAGGATGGGTTTCTGCAGGTTGTGTTATTGGAAGGTGAGTGAAGATGCTGAGGATGGGTTTCTGCAGGTTGTGTTATTGGGAGGTGAGTGGAGATGCTGAGGATGGGTTTCTGCAGGTTGTGTTATTGGGAGGTGAGTGAAGATGCTGAGGATGGGTTTCTGCTGGTTGTGTTATTGGAAGGTGAGTGGAGATGCTGAGGATGGGTTTCTGCAAGTTGTGTTATTGGGACGATCGTGAAGATGCTGAGGATGGGTTTCTGCAGGTTGTGTTATTGGAAGGTTAGTGGAGATGCTGAGGATGGGTTTCTGCAGGTTGTGTTATTGGGAGGGGTGGAGATGCTGAGACTGGCTTTCTGCAGGTTGTGTTATTGGGAGGTGAGTGGAGATACTGAGGAAGGGTTTCTGCAGGTTGTGTTATTGGAAGGTGAGTGAAGATGCTGAGGATGGGTTTCTGCAGGTTGCGTTATTGGGAGGTTAATGAAGATGCTGAGGATGGATTTCTGCAGGTTGTGTTATTGGAAGGTGAGTGAAGATGCTGAGGATGGGTTTCTGCAGATTGTTTTATTGGGAGGCAAGTGGTGATGCTGAGGATGAGTTTCTGCAGGTTGTGTTATTGGGAGGTGAGTGGAGATGCTGAGGATGGATTTCTGCAGGTTGTGTTATTGGAAGGTGAGTGAAGATGCTGAGGATGGGTTTCTGCAGGTTGTGTAATTGGGAGGTGAGTGGAGATGCTGAGGATGGGTTTCTGCAGGTTGTGTTATTGGAAAGTGAGTGAAGATGCTGAGGATGGGTTTCTGCAGGTTGTGTTATTGGGAGGTGAGTGAAGATGCTGAGGATGGGTTTCTGCAGGTTGTGTTATTGGGAGGTGAGTGGAGATGCTGAGGATGGGTTTCTGCAGGTTGCGTTATTGGGAGGTGAGTGAAGATGCTGAGGATGGGTTTCTGCAGGTTGTGTTATTGGGAGGTGAGTGAAGATGCTGAGGATGGGTTTCTGCAGGTTGTGTTATTGGAAGGTGAGTGAAGATACTGAGGATGGGTTTCTGCAGGTTGTGTTATTGGGAGGTGAGTGGAGATGCTGAGGATGGGTTTCTGCAGGTTGTGTTATTGGAAGGTGAGTGAAGATGCTGAGGATGGGTTTCTGCAGGTTGTGTTATTGGGAGGTGAGTGGAGATGCTGAGGATGGGTTTCTGCAGGTTGCGTTATTGGGAGGTGAGTGAAGATGCTGAGGATGGGTTTCTGCAGGTTGTGTTATTGGGAGGTGAGTGGAGATGCTGAGGATGGGTTTCTGCAGGTTGTGTTATTGGGAGGTGAGTGGAGATGCTGAGGATGTGTTTCTGCAGGTTTTGTTATTGGGAGGTGAGTGGAGATGCTGAGAATGGGTTTCTGCAGGTTGTGTTATTGGGAGGTGTGTGAAGATGCTGAGGATGGGTTTCTGCAGGTTGTGTTATTGGGAGGTGAGTGGAGATGCTGAGAATGGGTTTCTGCAGGTTGTGTTACTGGGAGGTTAATGAAGATGCTGAGGATGGGTTTCTGCAGGTTGTGTTATTGGGAGGTGAGTGGAGATGCTGAGGATGGGTTTCTGCAGGTTGTGTTATTGGGAGGTGAGTGGAGATGCTGAGGATGTGTTTCTGCAGGTTTTGTTATCGGGAGGTGAGTGGAGATGCTGAGGATGGGTTTCTGCAGGTTGTGTTATTGGGAGGTGAGTGGAGATGCTGAGGATGGGTTTCTGCAGGTTGTGTTATTGGGAGATGAGTGGAGATGCTGAGGATGGGTTTCTGCAGTTTGTGTTATTGGGAGGTGAGTGAAGATGCTGAGGATGGGTTTCTGCAGGTTGTGTTATTGGGAGGTGAGTGAAGATGCTGAGGATGGGTTTCTGCAGGTTGTGTTATTGGAAGGTGAATGAAGATGCTGAGGATGGGTTTCTGCAGTTTGTGTTATTGGGAGGTGAGTGGAGATGCTGAGGATGGGTTTCTGCAGGTTGTGTTATGGGAAGGTGAGAGGAGATGCTGAGGATGGGTTTCTGCAGGTTGTGTTATTGGAAGGTGAGTGAAGATACTGAGGATGGGTTTCTGCAGGTTGTGTTATTGGGAGGTGAGTGGAGATGCTGAGGATGGGTTTCTGCAGGTTGTGTTATTGGAAGGTGAGTGAAGATGCTGAGGATAGGTTTCTGCAGGTTGTGCTATTGGGAGGTGAGTGGAGATGCTGAGGATGGGTTTCTGCAGGTTGTGATATTGGGAGGTGAGTGAAGATGCTGAGGATGGGTTTCTGCAGGTTGTGTTATTGGGAGGTGAGTGGAGATGCTAAGGATGGGTTTCTGCAGGTTGTGTTATTGGGAGGTTAATGAAGATGCTGAGGATGGGTTTCTGCAGGTTGTGTTATTGGGAGGTGAGTGGAGATGCTGAGGATGGGTTTCTGCAGGTTGTGTCATTGGGAGGTTAATGAAGATGCTGAGGATGGGTTTCTGCAGGTTGTGTTATTGGGAGGTGAGTGAAGATGCTGAGGATGGGTTTCAGCAGGTTATGTTATTGGGAGGTGAGTGGAGATGCTGAGGATGGGTTTCTGCAGGTTGTGTTATTGGGAGGTGAGTGGAGATGCTGAGGATGGGTTTCTGCAGGTTTTCTTATTGGGAGGTGAGTGGAGATGCTGAGGATGGGTTTCTGCAGGTTGTGTTATTGGGAGGTGAGTGGAGATGCTGAGGATGGGTTTCTGCAGGTTGTGTTATTGGGAGGTGAGTGGAGATGCTGAGGATGGGTTTCTGCAGGTTGTGTTTAATGGGAGGTGAGTGGAGATGCTGAGGATGGGTTTCTGCAGTTTGTGTTATTGGGAGGTGAGTGAAGATGCTGAGGATGGGTTGCTGCAGGTTTTGTTATTGGGAGGTGAGTGAAGATGCTGAGGTTGGGTTTCTGCAGGTTGTGTTATTGGGAGGTGAGTGGAGATGCTGAGGATGGGTTTCTGCAGGTTGTGTTATTGGGAGGTGAATAAAGATGCTGAGGATGGGTTTCTGCAGTTTGTGTTATTGGGAGGTGAGTGGAGATGATGAGGATGGGTTTCTGCAGGTTGTGTTATGGGAAGGTGAGTGGAGATGCTGAGGATGGGTTTCTGCAGGTTGTGTTATTGGGAGGTGAGTGGAGATGCTGAGGATGGGTTTCTGCAGGTTGTGTTATTGGGAGGTTAGTGAAGATGCTGATTATGGGTATTGTTGCTAACTTTTGGTTGGCTCTTAATTCGTAATTTGCTCTGTTTTATAACCTTTGCTCTAGAGTCGCCAGGTATCTTTATGATACCGCCACGAGGTTCAATTTCAAGTAATGATCAATAACTCAACACAGCAATTCGTAAGATTCAAATCAAAACACATTTATTATACACAGTAAATCGCGACTCATGCATAAACTCTACTTTCTAGACTATTCCTATCACTAAAAGGCCTATACTTAGCTTCGGAATTGGCCCACCAGGTCAGGGGAACAAATGGACTTTTGTTCGGTCGCGAGTCTGCAGGATTCAAAAGCTGGTATGGACTTGTAGCTAGGAGCGCCTATCTCGTAGCGCGTTGACTGGAGACTTACTTGGTTGATGCGGCTGCTTAGACAGGTCACTCTCACGGGTTGATTCAAGTTGCTGAGTGACCCTGCCAAAGAAGGACGATTGGAACTTGGGGGCTTTACTTTATAGTCTCCAGGGGCTTCCCGCCCTTCTGGCGGTCCCCGTCCGTGGTTCCAAATGATTGGTCTGCGTTCCGATCACTTGGATCGATTTCTACAATACTGGAGCTGTTCCCTGATCGCTGGGCGGTCCCTAATTGTCCGTTGGCCTTCCTTTGTCTTTGCTCCTGCTGGCGCCGAGGAGTCTGGCTTGGCTTTATTCACCTTGAGAGTTGCAATTGTGCCTGGAATCGCTCATGACTATGCAGATGGCTGGTTTCAGTGCTGTCTGGGTTTTTTGCTACTTACAATACACATGATTTCTGCACTTGCTCATTTTTGCCTGTGTTGGCTGAATTTACCTTTAGTCTTTGCGGTTCTTCATTTTAAGTTGGGAAGTGGCCAACCCAGGTGGCTACACAGCCTCCTTGTGATCCCTAACACGAAGCGTGAAGGATCACATAACTGCAATTTCTTCATTCCCTGACCCGGCGACCACTCTTCCAAGGCCTCTAGTGTGTGTGTGGGGGGGGTGGGGTGTGGGGGGTGGGGGGGTAGTGTGTATGTGTGTGTTGGGGGGGTGTTAATATGTGTGGTGATGGGTTAGAGTAGAGTAGAATTTACAGTGCAGAAGGAGGCCATTCGGCCCATCGTGTTTGCACCGGCTCTTGCAAAGAGCACCGTACCCAAGGTCAACACCTCCACCCGATCCCCATCACCCCATAACCCAGTAACCTAGCCCAAAACAAAGGTCAATTTTGGACACAAAGGGCAATTTATTATGGCCAACCCACCTCACCTGGACATCTTTGGACTGTGGGAGGAAACCGGAGCTCCCGGAGGAAAGCCACGCAGACACGGGGAGGATGTGCAGACTCCGCACAGACAGTGACCCAAGCCGGGAATCGAACCTGGGACCCTGGAGCTGTGAAGCAATTGTGCTATCCACTGTGCTACCGTGCTGCCCGTGTGTGTGGGGATGGGTTAGTGTGCGTGGAGGCTGGTTAGTGTGAGTGTGGGGGGGGGGGGGGGTTAGTATGTGTGGGGATGGGTTAGTGTGCGTGGAGCTGGTTAGTGTGTGTGGGGGGGTTAGTATGTGTGTGGGATGGTTAGTGTGTTTTTCTGTGAGTTGTCGGTGAGAATGTAGGGGGTAAGTGTGTGTGTGGGGGTTAGTGTGTGTGTGGGATGGGTTAGTGTGTGTGGGGATGGGTTAGTGTGTGTGGGGATGGGTCACTGTGCGTGGGGATGGTTTAGTGTGTGTGGGGGGGTTAGTGTGTGTGCGGGGGGGTTAGTGAGTGTGGGGATGAGTTAGTGTGTGTGTGTGGGGGGGGTTAGTGTGTGGGGATGAATGAGCGTGTGTGGGGGGTTAGTGTGTGTGGGGGTTTAGTGTGAGTAGGAACGGGTTAGTGTGTGTGGGGAGGGTTAGGGTGTGTGGGGTTAGTGTGAATTGGGATGGGTTAGTGTGTTTGGGGGCGGTTAGTGTGTGTCGGGATGGGTTAGTGTGTGTGAGGGGGGATAGTGTGAGTGGGGATAAGTTAGTGTGTGTGTGTGTGGGGGGGGGGGTTAGTGTGTATAGGGATGGGTTAGTGTGTGTGGGAGGGTTAGTGTGTGGGGGGACGGGTTAGCGTGTGTGGGGATGGGGTAGTGTGTGTGGGGATGGGTTAGTGTATGTGGGGAAGGGTTAGTGTGTGGGTGTGGGGGGGTCAGTGTGTGGGGAATGAGTAGTGTGTGTGGGGATGGGATATTGTGTGTAGGGTGGTCAGTGTGTGTGTGGGGGACTAGTGAGAGGGGGATGGGTTAGTGTGTGTGCGGATGGGTTAGTGTGTGTGGTGATGGGTTAGTGTGGGTGTGGGGGTTAGTGTGTGTGGGGATGGGTGTGTGTGGGGATGGGTGTGTGTGTGGGGTTGGGTTAGTGTGTCTGGTGATGGGTAAATGTGGGTGTGGGGGTTAGTGTGTGTGGGAATGGGTTACTGTGTGTGGGGATGGGTTAGTGTGTGTGGGGGTTTAGTGTGTGTGGGGATGGGGCAGTGTCTGTGGGGGGTTAATGTGTGTGGGTGGGGTTAGTGTGGGTGTGGGGGTTAGTGTGTGTGGGAATGGGATAGTGTGTGTGGGGATGGGTTCGTGTGTGTGGGGATGGGTTAGTGTGTGTGGGGATGGGTTAGTGTGTGTGGGGATGGGTTAGTGTGTCTCTGGGTTAGTGTGTGTGGGGATGGGGCAGTGTTAGTGTGTGTGGGGATGGGTTAGTGTGTGTGGGGATGGGTTAGTGTGGGTGTGGGGGTTAGTGTGTGCAGGAATGGGTTATTGTGTGTTGGGGGGTCAGTGTGTCTGGGGATGGGTCAGTGTTTGTGGGGGGTTAGTGTGTGTGGGGGTGGTCAGTGTGTGTGTGGGGGGGGGGGTTAGTGTGTGTGGGGGGTTTAGTGTGTGTGGGGATGGTTTGTGTGTACAGGGATGGGTTATTGTGTGTTGGTGGGTCAGTGAGTCTGGGGATGGGTCAGTGTTTGTGGGGGGTTAGTGTGTGTGGGGGTGGTTAGTGTGTGTGGAGATGGGTCAGTGTGTGTGGGGGGGGTTCGAGTGTGTGGGGATGGGTTAGTGTGTGTGGGGATGGGTTAGTGTGGGTGGGGGGCATAGTGTGTGCAGGGATGGGTTATTGTGTGTTGGGGGGGTCAGTGTGCATGGGGATGGGTCAGTGTTTGTGGGAGGTTAGTGTGTGTGGGGGTGGTTAGTGTGTGTGTGTGTGTGGGGGGGGGGTTAGTGTGTGAGTGGGGTTTAGTGTGTGTGGGGATGGGTTAGTGTGTACAGGGATGGGTTATTGTGTGTTGGGGGGGTCACTGTGTCTGGGGATGGGTCAGTGTTTGTGGGGGGTTAGTGTGTGTGGGCGTGGTTAGTGTGTGTGGGGATGGGTTAGTGTTGGTTGGGAGGTTAGTGTGTGTGTTGGGGGTTAGTGTGTGTGGGGTGTTAGTGTGTGTGTGGGGTTAGTGTGTGTGTGGCGTTAGCGTGTGAGTGGGGATGAGTTAGCGTGTGCGGGGCTTTAGTGTGTGTGGGGGGTGCGAGTGTGTGGGGAAGGGTTAGTGTGTGTGGGGGGTTAGTGTGTGTGGGGATGGATTCGTGTGTGTGGGGATGGGTTAGTATTTGTGGGGGGGTTAGTGTGTGCGGGGATGTGTTAGTGTAAGTTGTGGGGGTTATTGTGTTTAGGGATAGGTCAGTTTTTGTGGGGGGTTAGTGTGTGTGTCGGGGGTTAGTGTGTGTGGGGATGGGCTTTTGTGTGTGGGGGGTTAGTGTGTGTGTGGGGGGATGGGTTAGTGTGCGGAGGGGGTTAGTGTGTGTGGGGTGGTTTGTGTGTGTGGGGATGGGTTAGTGTGTGTGGGGATGGGTTAGTGTGTGTGGGGTGTTAGTGTGTGTGGGGAGGGGGTTAGTGTGTGTGGGGATGGGTTAGTGTGTATGGGGATGGGTTAGTGTGTGTGGGGGGTTAGTGTGTGTGTGGGCGTTAGTGTGTGTGGGGATGGGTCAGTGTGTGTGGGGGGGTTAGTGTGTGTGGGGATGGGTTAGTGTGTGTGGGGATGGGTTAGTGTGTGGGGGGGTTAGTGTGTGTGGGGATGGGTTAGTGTGTGTGGGGATGGGTTAGTGTGGGTGTGGGGGTTAGTGTGTTTGGGGATGGGTTAGTGTGTGTGGGGATGGGTTAGTGTGTGTGGGGATGGGTTAGTGTGGGTGTGGGGGTTAGTGTGTTTGGGGATGGGTTAGTGTGTGTGGGGATGGGTTAGTGTGGGTGTGGGGGTTAGTGTGTGCAGGGATGGGTTATTGTGTGTTGGGGGGGTCAGTGTGTCTGGGGATGGGTCAGTGTTTGTGGGGGGTTAGTGTGTGTGGGGGTGGTTAGTGTGTGTGTGGGGGGTTAGTGTGTGTGGGGGGTTTAGTGTGTGTGGGGATGGGTTAGTGTGTACAGGGATGGGTGATTGTGTGTTGCGGGGGTCAGTGTGTCTGGGGATGGGTCAGTGTTTGTGGGGGGTTAGTGTGTGTGGGAATGGTTAGTGTGTGTGGGGATGGGTTAGTGTTGGTGGGGGGGTTAGTGTGTGTGTTGGGGGTTCGTGTGTGTATGGGGTTAGTGTGTGTGTGGGGTTAGTGTGTGTGTGGCGTTAGCGTGTGTGTGGGGATGGGTTAGTGTGTGTGTGGCTTTAGTGTGTGTGTGTGTGGGGGGGTGCGAGTGTGTGGGGAAGGGTTAGTGTGTGTGGGGGGGTTAGTGTGTGTGGGGATGGATTCGTGTGTGTGGGGATGGGTTAGTATTTGTGGGGGGGGTTAGTGTGTGCGGGGATGTGTTAGTGTAAGTTGTGGGGGTTATTGTGTTTGGGGATGGGTCAGTTTTTGTGGGGGGTTAGTGTGTGTGTCGTGGGTTAGTGTGTGTGGGGATGGGCTTTTGTGTGTGGGGGGTTAGTGTGTGTGTGGGAGGATGGGTTAGTGTGCGGAGGGGGTTAGTGTGTGTGGGGTGGTTTGTGTGTGTGGAGGGAGTTAGTGTGTGTGGGGATGGGTTAGTGTGTGTGGGGGGCTAGTGTGTGTGGGGGTTTAGTGTGTGTGGGGATGGGTTAGTATTTGTGGGGGGGGTTAGTGTGTGCGGGGATGTGTTAGTGTAAGTTGTGGGGGTTATTGTGTTTAGGGATGGGTCAGTTTTTGTGGGGGGTTAGTGTGTGTGTCGGGGGTTAGTGTGTGTGGGGATGGGTTAGTGTGTGGGGGGGGCTAGTGTGTGTGGGTTTTAGTGGTGTGGGGATGGGTTAGTGTGTGTGGGGGTGTTAGTGTGTGTGGGGATGGGTTAGTGTGTGTCGGGAGGGGTTAGTGTGTGTTGGGGATGGGTTAGTGTGTGTGTGTGGGGCGGGGGGGGGGTTAACGTGTGTGGGGATGCGTTAGTGTGTGTGGGGGTTTTGTGTGTGTGGGGGGTTAGTGTGCGTGGGGATGGGTTAATGTGTGTGGGGATGGGTGACTGTGTGTGGGTGGTTAGTGTGTGTGGGGATGGGTTAGGTTATGCGTGGGGGTATTGTGTGGGGGGGTTTATTGTGTGTAGGGTTGGGTTAGTGTGTGTGGGAGGGCTAGTGTGTGTGGGCGGGGTGTTAGTGTGTGTGGGGATTGTTTATTGTGTGTGGGGATGGGTGACTGTGTGTGTGTGGGGGTTAGTGTGTGTGAGGATGGGTTAGTGTGTGTGTGGGGGTTTAGTGTGAATGGGGATGGGTTAGTGTGTGTGTGAGGGGTGGTTAGAGTGTGTGGGGATGGGTTAGTGTGTGTATGAAGGGTGGTTAGAGTGTGTGGGGATGGGTTAGTGAGTGTGGGAGGGTTAGTGTGGGGGGGGGGGGGTTAGTGAGAATGGTGATGGGTTAGTGTGTCTGGGAGGGTTAGTGTGTGGGGGGGGGGGTTTAGTGTGAGTGGGGATGGGTTCGTGTGTGTGGGGGCGGTTAGTGTGTGTGGGGATGGGTTAGTGTGTATGGGGGGGTTGTGTGTGTGTGGCTGTCAGTGTGTGTTTGGGGGGTTTAGTCTGTAGGGATAGGTTAGTGTGTGTGTGGGGGGGTTAGTCTGTAGGGATAGGTTAGTGTGTGTGGGGATAGGTTAGTATGTGTGTGGGGGGGTTAGTGTGTGTGTGGGGGGGTTAGAGTGTGTGGGGATGTGTTAGTGTAGGTTGGGGTGCTTTATTGTGTTTGGGGATGGGTCTGTTTTTGGGGGGGTTTAGTGTGTGTGGGGATGGGTTAGTGTGTGGGGGGGATCAGTGTGTGTGTGGGGGTTAGTGTGTGTGGGGATGGGTGAGTGTGTGCAGGGATGGATTATTGTGTGTTGGGACGGGGTTAGTGTGTGTGGGGATGGGTCAGTGTTTGTGGGGGGTTAGTGTGTGTGGGGGTGGTTAGTGTGTGTGGGTGGGCGGTTCGTGTGTGTGGGGGGTTAGTGTTTGTGGGGGGGGGGGGTTAGTGTGTGTGGGGTGATAGTGTGTGTGGGGGGGTTAGTGTGTGTGGGGGGTTAGTGTGTGTGGGGATGGGCTACTGTGTGTGGGGGTTAGTGTGTGTGGGGGGCTGGGTTAGTGTGTGGAGTGGGTTAGTGTGTGTGGGGTGGTTTGTGCGTGTGAAGGGAGTTAGTGTGTGTGGGGGGTTAGTGTGTGTGGGGGGTTAGTGTGTGTGGGGTTTTAGTGTGTGTGCGGGGTTAGTATATGTGTGGGGGGTTAGTGTGTGTGGGGGGTTAGTGTGTGGGGGGGGGTTTAGTGCGTGGGGGGGGGGTTAGTGTGTGTGTGGGAGGGTAGTGTATTGGGATGGGTTAGTATGTGTGGGGATGGGTTAGTGTGTGTGGGGATGGGTTAGTGTGTGTGGGGGGTTAGTGTGCGTGGGGTGTTGTGTGTGTGTGGCGGTTAGTGTGTGTGTGGGGGGTTAAAGTGTGTGGGGGGTTATTGTGTGTTGGGGGGGGTTAGTGTGTGTGGGGATGGGTTAGTGTGTGGGGGGGGGGTTAGTGTGTGTGGGGGCGTTTAGTGTGTGTGGGGGGGGGTTGTGTGTGTGGGGGGTTAGTGTATGTGGAGGCGGTTAGTATGTGTGGGGGGTGTGTGTGTGGCGGTTAGTGTGTGTGGGGTATTAGTGTGTGGGGATAGGTTAGTGTGTGTGAGGATGTGTTAGCATGTGTGTGGGGGGTGGTAGTGTGTGTGGGAATGTGTTAGTGTAGGTTGGGGTGTGTGTTTTTGTGGGGGGTTAGTTTGTGTGGGGGTGATTAGTGTGGGTGGGGATGGGTTACTGTGTGTGGGGGGTTAGTGTGTGTGTGGGGCTGGGTTAGTGTGTGGAGGGGGTTAGTGTGTGTGGGGTGGTTTGTGCGTGTGAAGGGGTTAGTGTGTGGGGATGGGATAGTTTGTGTGGGGATGGGTTAGTGTGTGTGGGGGTTGGTTAGTGAGTGTGGGGGATGGTTAGTGTGTGGTGGGATGGGTTAGTGTGTGTAGGGATGGGTTAGTGTGTGTGGGGGGTTAGTGTGTGTGGGGGTTTAGTGTGTGTGGGGATGGGTTAGTGTGTGTGGGGGGGTTAGTGTGTGTGGGGATTGGTTAGTGTGTGTAGGGGTGGGTTAGTGTGTGTGGGGGGGGTTAGTGTGTGTGGGCATGGGTTAGTGTGTGTAGGGATGGGTTAGTGTGTTTGGGGGGTTAGTGTGTGTGGGGGTTTAGTATGTGTGGGATGTGTTAGTGAGTGTGGGGGGTGTTCGTGTGTGGGGGAATGGGTTAGTGTGTGTGAGGATTAGTTAGTGTGTGTGTGGGGGGTTACTGTGTGTGGGGGCGGTTAGTGTGTGTGGGGGTGGGGTAGTGTGTGTGTGGGGTTAGTGTGTGTGGGGGTGGGGTAGTGTGTGTGGGTTTGGGGTGTTGTGTGTGGGGGTGAGTTAGTGTAAGTAGGGGGGGTTATTGTGTTTGGGGATGGGTCAGTTTTTGTGGGGTTGTTAGTTTGTGTGGGGGGTTAGTGTGTGTGGGGGTTTAGTGTGTATGGGGGGTCAGTGAGTGTGGGGGGAGCTAGTGTGTGTGTCGGGTTAGTGTGTGTGGAGGGGGGGTTAGGTTGTTTGGGGATGGGTTAGTGTGTGGAGGGGGTTAGTGTGTGTGGGGTGGTTTGTGTGTGAAGGGGGTTAGTGTGTGGTGGGCTGGGGTAGTTTGTGTGGGGATGTGTTAGTGTGTGTGTGGGGGGTGTTTGTGTGTGTAGGGATGGGTTAGTGTGTGGGGGGTTAGTGTGTGTGGGGGTTTAGTGAGTGTGGGGATGGGTTAGTGAGTGTGGGGGGTGTTCGTGTGTGTGGGGATGCGTTGGTGTGTGTGGGGGCATAGTATGTGTGGGGGATTTAGTGTGTGTGGGGATGGGTTAGTGTGTGTGGGGATGTGTTACTGTGTGTGGGGGGGGGTTGTATGTGTGGGGATGGGTTTGTGTATGTGGGGAGGGTTATTGTGCGTGGGGGCGGTTAGTGTCTGTGGGGGGTTAGTGTGTGTGGGGGTTTAGTGTGTGTGTGGCGTTAGTGTGTGTTTGGGGATGGGTTAGTGTGTGTGGTGGGTTAGTGTGTGTGGGGATGGGTTAGTGTGTGGGGGGCATAGTATGTGTGGGGGATTTAGTGTGTGTGGGGATGGGTTAGTGTGTGTGGGGATGTTTTACTGTGTGTGGGGGGGGTTGTATGTGTGGGGATGGGTTTGTGTATGTGGGGGAGGGTTATTGTGCGTGGGGGCGGTTAGTGTCTGTGGGGGGTTAGTGTGTGTGGGGGTTTAGTGTGTGTGTGGCGTTAGTGTGTGTTTGGGGATGGGTTAGTGTGTGTGGTGGGTTAGTGTGTGTGGGGATGGGTTAGTGTGTGGGGGGATTACTGTGTGTGGGGGCGGTTAGTGTGTGTGGGGGTGGGGTAGTGTGTGTGGGGGTTAGTGTGTGTGGGGATGGGTTAGTGTGTGTGGGGGGGTTAGTGTGTGTGGGGGCGGTTATTGTGTGTGGGGGGGTTGTGTGTGTGTGGCGGTTAGTGTGTGTGTGGGGGGGGTTAGTGTGTGGGGATAGGTTAGTGAGTGTGGGGGGGTTAGTGTGTGTGGGGATGGGTTAGTGTGTGTGGGGATGGGTTAGTATGTGTGTGGGGGGTTAGTGTGTGTGGGGATGGGTTAGTATGTGTGTGGGGGGTTAGTGTGTGTGGGGATGTGTTAGTGTAGGTTGGGGTGTGTTATTGTGTTTCAGGATGGGTCAGTATTTGTGGGGGGTTTAGTGTGTGTGGGGGGGTTAGTGTGTGTGGGGATGGGTCAGTGTGTGTGGGGGATCAGTGTGTGTGTGGGGGTTAGTGTGTGTGGGGATGGGTTAGTGTGTATGGGGGATCAGTGTGTGTGGGGGTTAGTGTGTGTGGGGATGGGTGAGTGTGTGCAGGGATGGATTATTGTGTGTTGGGGGCGGGGTTAGTGTGTGTGGGGATGGGTCAGTGTTTGTGGGGGGTTTAGTGTGTGTGGGGGGTTAGTGTGTGTGGGGATGGGTTAGTGTGTGTGGGGGATCAGTGTGTGTGTGGGGGTTAGTGTGTGTGGGGATGGGTTAGTGTGTATGGGGGATCAGTGTGTGTGGGGGTTAGTGTGTGTGGGGATGGGTGAGTGTGTGCAGGGATGGATTATTGTGTGTTGGGGGCGGGGTTAGTGTGTGTGGGGATGGGTCAGTGTTTGTGGGGGGTTAGTGTGTGTGGGTGTGGTTAGTGTGTGTGGGGATGGGTTAGTGGATAAGGGGGGTTAGTGTGTGTGTGGGGCGGTTAGTTTGTGTGGGGGGTTAGTGTTTGTGGGGGCGGTTAGTGTGTGTGGGTGGGGTTGTGTGTGTGCGGCGTTAGTGTTTGTTTGGGGATGCGTTAGTAAATGTGGGGGGTTAGTGTGTGTGGGGGGGTGAGAGTGTGTGGGGCAGGGTTAGTGTGTGTGGGGATGGGTTAGTGTGTGTGATGATTAGTTAGTGTGTGTGTGGGGGGTTACTGTGTGTGGGGGCTGTTAGTGTGTGTGGGGGTGGGGTAGTGTGTGGGGGGGGTTAGTGTGTGTGTGGGGGTGGTTAGTGTGTGTGGGGGTGGGGTAGTGTGCGTGTGGGGTTGGTGTGTTGTGTGTGGGGGTGTATTAGTGTAAGTAGGGGGGGGTAATTGTTTTTCGGAATGGGTCATTTTTGTGGGGTTGTTAGTGTGTGTGGGGGGTTAGTGTGTGTGGGGGGTTTAGTGTGTATGGCTGGGTAAGTGTGTGTGGGGGGGGAGCTAGTGTGTGTGTGGGGTTAGTGTGTGTGGAGGGGGGGTTAGGTTGTTTGGGGATGGGTTAGTGTGTGGATGGGGGTTAGTGTGTGTGGGGTGGTTTGTGTGTGTGAAGGGGGTTAGTGTGTGGTGGGATGGGTTGATGTGTGTGTGGGGGCTTAGTGTGTGTGGGGGGTATAGTGTGTGTGGGGATAGGTTAGTGTGTGTGGGGATGTGTTACTGTGTGTGGGGGGGGTTAGTGTGTGTGGGGATGGGTTAGGTTATGTGTGGGGTGGAGTGTGGGGGAGGAGAATAGTGTGTGTGGGGTTTGGTTAGTGTGTATGGTAGTGCTAGTGTGTGTGGGCGGGGTGTTAGTGTGTGTGGGGATTGTTTATTGTGTGTGGGGCTGTGTTACTGTGTGTGTGGGGGGGGGTTAGTGTGTGTGGGGATGGGTTAGTGTGTGTGTGGGTGGGTTTGTGTGTGTGGGGATGGTTAGTGTGTGTGGGGGGTTAGTGTGAGTGGGGATGGGTTAGTGTGTGTGGGGGTTAGTGTGTGTGGGGATGGGTTAGTGTGAGTGGGGGTTTAGTGTGTGGGGGGGTTAGTGTGTGTGGGGTGGGTAAGTGTGTGGGGATGGGTTAGTATGTGTGTGGATGGGTGAGTGGGTGTAGGGGGTAGTATGTGTGGGGGCGGTTAGTGTGTGTGGGTGGGGTTGTGTGTGTGTGGCGGTTAATGTGTGTGAAGGGGGTTAGTATGTGGGAATGGGTTAGTGTGTGTGGGGATGGGTTAGTGTAAGTTGGGGGGTGTTATTGTTTTTGGGGTTGGGTCAGTTTTTGTGGGGGGTTTAATGTGTGTGTGGGGGTTAGTGTGTGTGGGGGGGTTAGTGTGTGTGGGAGTTTAGTGTGTGTGGGGGGTTAGTGTGTGTGGGAGTTTAGTCTGTGTGTGGGGGTTAGTGTGTGGGGGGATTGGTCAGTGTGTGCAGAGATGGGTTATTGTGCGTTGGGGGGGTTAGTGTGCGTGGGGGTGGGGTAGTGTGTGTGTGGGGGTTAATGTGTGTCGGGATGGGATGGTGTGTATGGGGATGGGTTAGTATGTGTGGGGGTGGGGGTTAGTGTGTGGGGGGATTGGTCAGTGTGTGCAGAGATGGGTTATTGTGTGTTGGGGGGGTTAGTGTGCGTGGGGGTGGGGTAGTGTGTGTGTGGGGGTTAATGTGTGTCGGGATGGGATTGTGTGTGTGGGGATGGGTTAGTATGTGTGGGGGTGGGGGTTAGTGTGTGTAGGGATGAGTTAGTGTAAGATGGGGGGGTTATTGTGTTTGGGGATGCGTCCGTTTTTGTGGGTGTGTTAGTGTGTGTGGGTGGTTAGTGTGTGGGGGATGGGTTAGTGTGTGTGGGGGGTAAATGTGTGTGGGGGTTAGTGTGTGTGGGGGGTTAGTGTGTGTGGGAGTTTAGTGTGTGTGTGGGGGTTAGTGTGTGGGGGGATTGGTCAGTGTGTACAGAGATGGGTTATTGTGTGTTGGGGGGGTTAGTGTGCGTTGGGGTGGGGTAGTGTGTGGGGGGGGTTAGTGTGTGTGTGGGGGTGGTTAGTGTGTGTGGGGGTGGGGTAGTGTGCGTGTGGGGTTGGTGTGTTGTGTGTGGGGGTGTATTAGTGTAAGTAGGGGGTGTAATTGTTTTTCGGGATGGGTCATTTTTGTGGGGTTGTTAGTGTGTGTGGGGGGTTAGTGTGTGTGGGGGGTTTAGTGTGTATGGCGGGGTAAGTGTGTGTGGGGGGGAGCTAGTGTGTGTGTGGGGTTAGTGTGTGGTGTGGGGGGTATAGTGTGTGTGGGGATAGGTTAGTGTGTGTGGGGATGTGTTACTGTGTGTGGGGGGGGTTAGTGTGTGTGGGGATGGGTTAGGTTATGTGTGGGGTGGAGTGTGGGGGAGGATAATAGTGTGTGTGGGGTTCGGTTAGTGTGTATGGTAGTGCTAGTGTGTGTGGGCGGGGTGTTAGTGTGTGTGGGGATTGTTTATTGTGTGTGGGGCTGTGTTACTGTGTGTGTGGGGGGGGGGGGTTAGTGTGTGTGGGGATGGGTTAGTGTGTGTGTGGGTGGGTTTGTGTGTGTGGGGATGGTTAGTGTGTGTGGGGGGTTAGTGTGAGTGGGGATGGGTTAGTGTGTGTGGGGGTTAGTGTGTGTGGGGATGGGTTAGTGTGAGTGGGGGTTTAGTGTGTGGGGGGGTTAGTGTGTGTGGGGTGGGTAAGTGTGTGGGGATGGGTTAGTATGTGTGTGGATGGGTGAGTGGGTGTAGGGGGTAGTATGTGTGGGGGCGGTTAGTGTGTGTGGGTGGGGTTGTGTGTGTGTGGCGGTTAATGTGTGTGAAGGGGGTTAGTATGTGGGAATGGGTTAGTGTGTGTGGGGATGGGTTAGTGTAAGTTGGGGGGTGTTATTGTTTTTGGGGTTGGGTCAGTTTTTGTGGGGGGTTTAATGTGTGTGTGGGGGTTAGTGTGTGTGGGGGGGTTAGTGTGTGTGGGAGTTTAGTGTGTGTGGGGGGTTAGTGTGTGTGGGAGTTTAGTCTGTGTGTGGGGGTTAGTGTGTGGGGGGATTGGTCAGTGTGTGCAGAGATGGGTTATTGTGCGTTGGGGGGGTTAGTGTGCGTGGGGGTGGGGTAGTGTGTGTGTGGGGGTTAATGTGTGTCGGGATGGGATGGTGTGTATGGGGATGGGTTAGTATGTGTGGGGGTGGGGGTTAGTGTGTGGGGGGATTGGTCAGTGTGTGCAGAGATGGGTTATTGTGTGTTGGGGGGGTTAGTGTGCGTGGGGGTGGGGTAGTGTGTGTGTGGGGGTTAATGTGTGTCGGGATGGGATTGTGTGTGTGGGGATGGGTTAGTATGTGTGGGGGTGGGGGTTAGTGTGTGTAGGGATGAGTTAGTGTAAGATGGGGGGGTTATTGTGTTTGGGGATGCGTCAGTTTTTGTGGGTGTGTTAGTGTGTGTGGGTGGTTAGTGTGTGGGGGATGGGTTAGTGTGTGTGGGGGATAAATGTGTGTGGGGGTTAGTGTGTGTGGGGGGTTAGTGTGTGTGGGAGTTTAGTGTGTGTGTGGGGGTTAGTGTGTGGGGGGATTGGTCAGTGTGTACAGAGATGGGTTATTGTGTGTTGGGGGGGTTAGTGTGCGTTGGGGTGGGGTAGTGTGTGGGGGGGGTTAGTGTGTGTGTGGGGGTGGTTAGTGTGTGTGGGGGTGGGGTAGTGTGCGTGTGGGGTTGGTGTGTTGTGTGTGGGGGTGTATTAGTGTAAGTAGGGGGTGTAATTGTTTTTTGGGATGGGTCATTTTTGTGGGGTTGTTAGTGTGTGTGGGGGGTTAGTGTGTGTGGGGGGTTTAGTGTGTATGGCGGGGTAAGTGTGTGTGGGGGGGAGCTAGTGTGTGTGTGGGGTTAGTGTGTGGTGTGGGGGGTATAGTGTGTGTGGGGATAGGTTAGTGTGTGTGGGGATGTGTTACTGTGTGTGGGGGGGTTAGTGTGTGTGGGGATGGGTTAGGTTATGTGTGGGGTGGAGTGTGGGGGAGGAGAATAGTGTGTGTGGGGTTCGGTTAGTGTGTATGGTAGGGCTAGTGTGTGTGGGCGGGTTGTTAGTGTGTGTGGGGATTGTTTATTGTGTGTGGGGCTGTGTTACTGTGTGTGTGGGGGGGGTTAGTGTGTGTGGGGATGGGTTAGTGTGTGTGTGGGTGGGTTTGTGTGTGTGGGGATGGTTAGTGTGTGTGGGGGGTTAGTGTGAGTGGGGATGGGTTAGTGTGTGTGGGGGGTTAGTGTGTGTGGGGATGGGTTAGTGTGAGTGGGGGTTTAGTGTGTGGGGGGGGGGTTAGTGTGTGTGGGGTGGGTAAGTGTGTGGGGATGGGTTAGTATGTGTGTGGATGGGTGAGTGGGTGTAGGGGGTAGTATGTGTGGGGGCGGTTAGTGTGTGTGGGTGGGGTTGTGTGTGTGTGGCGGTTAATGTGTGTGAAGGGGGTTAGTATGTGGGAATGGGTTAGTGTGTGTGGGGATGGGTTAGTGTAAGTTGGGGGGTGTTATTGTTTTTGGGGTTGGGTCAGTTTTTGTGGGGGGTTTAATGTGTGTGTGGGGGTTAGTGCGTGTGGGGGGGTTAGTGTGTGTGGGAGTTTAGTGTGTGTGGGGGGTTAGTGTGTGTGGGAGTTTAGTCTGTGTGTGGGGGTTAGTGTGTGGGGGATTGGTCAGTGTGTGCAGAGATGGGTTATTGTGTGTTGGGGGGGTTAGTGTGCGTGGGGGTGGGGTAGTGTGTGTGTGGGGGTTAATGTGTGTCGGGATGGGATGGTGTGTATGGGGATGGGTTAGTATGTGTGGGGGTGGGGGTTAGTGTGTGGGGGGATTGGTCAGTGTGTGCAGAGATGGGTTATTGTGTGTTGGGGGGGTTAGTGTGCGTGGGGGTGGGGTAGTGTGTGTGTGGGGGTTAATGTGTGTCGGGATGGGATTGTGTGTGTGGGGATGGGTTAGTATGTGTGGAGGTGGGGGTTAGTGTGTGTGGGGATGAGTTAGTGTAAGATGGGGGGGTTATTGTGTTGGGGATGCGTCAGTTTTTGTGGGTGTGTTAGTGTGTGTGGGTGGTTAGTGTGTGGGGGGATGGGTTAGTGTGTGTGGGGGGTAAATGTGTGTGGGGGTTAGTGTGTGTGTGGGAGTTTAGTGTGTGTGTGGGGGTTAGTGTGTGGGGGGATTGGTCAGTGTGTGCAGAGATGGGTTATTGTGTGTTGGGGGGGTTAGTGTGCGTTGGGGTGGGGTAGTGTGAGTGTGGGGGTTAATGTGTGTCGGGATGGGATGGTGTGAGTGGGGATGGGTTAGTATGTGTGGAGGTGGGAGTTAGTGTGTGGGGGGATTGGTCAGTGTGTGCAGAGATGAGTTATTGTGTGTTGGGGGGTTAGTGTGCGTTGGGGTGGGGTAGTGTGTGTGTGGGGGTTAATGTGTGTCGGGATGGGATGGTGTGAGTGGGGATGGGTTAGTATGTGTGGAGGTGGGAGTTAGTGTGTGGGGGGATTGGTCAGTGTGTGCAGAGATGAGTTATTGTGTGTTGGGGGGGTTAGTGTGCGTGGGGGTGGGGTAGTGTGTGTGTGGGTGTTAATGTGTGTCGGGAGGGGTGGTGTGTGTGGGGATGGGTTAGTATGTGTGGGGGTGGAGGTTAGTGTGTGGGGGGATTGGTCAGTGTGTGCAGAGATGGGTTATTGTGTGTTGGGGGTGTGAGTGTGCGTGGGGGTGGGGTAGTGTGTGTGTGGGGGTTAATGTGTGTCGGGATGGGGTGGTGTGTGTGGGGATGGGTTAGTATGTATGGGGGTGGGGGTTAGTGTGTGGGGGGATTGGTCAGTGTGTGCAGAGATGGGTTATTGTGTGTTGGGGGGGTTAGTGTGCGTGGGGGTGCGGTAGTGTATGTGTGGGGGTTAATGTGTGTCGGGAGGGGTGGTGTGTGTGGGGATGGGTTAGTATGTGTGGGGGTGGAGGTTAGTCTGTGCGGGGATGTGTTAGTGTGTGTTGGGGGGGTTAGTGTGCGTTGGGGTGGGGTAGTGTGTGTGTGGGGGTTAATGTGTGTCGGGATGGGATGGTGTGTGTGGGGATGGGTTAGTGTGTGTGGGGGTGGGGGTTAGTGTGTGTGGGGATGTGTTAGTGTAAGATGGGGGGGTTATTGTGTTTGGGGATGCGTCAGTTTTTGTGGGTGTGTTAGTGCGTGTGGGGGGTTAGTGTGTGTGGGGGTTTAGTGTGTGTGGGGGGTTAGTGTGTGGGGGGATGGGTTAGTGTGTGTGGGGGGTTAGTGTGTGTGCGGGGCTGGGTTAGTGTGTGTGGGGGTGGGGGTTAGTGTGTGTGGGGATGTGTTAGTGTAAGATGGGGGGGTTATTTTGTTTGGGGATGCGTCAGTTTTTGTGGGTGTGTTAGTGCGTGTGGGGGGTTAGTCTGTGGGGGGATGGGTTAGTGTGTGTGGGGGGTTAGTGTGTGTGCGGGGCTGTGTTAGTGTGTGTGGGGGTGGGGGTTAGTGTCTGTGGGGATGTGTTAGTTTAAGATGGGGGGGTTATTGTGTTTGGGGATGCGTCAGTTTTTGTGGGTGTGTTAGTGCGTGTGGGGGTTTAGTGTGTGTGTGGGGCTGGGTTAGTGTGTGGAGGGTGTTGGTGTGTGGGGGGTGGTTTGTGCGTGTGAAGTGGGTTAGTGTGTGTGGGGATGGGTTAGTGTGTGGGGATGGGTTAATGTGTGGGGAATGAATAGTGTGAGTGGGGGTCTGGTGTGTGGTGGGATGGGTTAGTGTTTGTGGGGGTTTAGTGTGTGTGTGGGGGGTCAGTGTGTGTGGGGGTGGGTTAGTGTGTGTGGGGGGTTAGTGTGTGTGGGGGGTTAGTGTGTGTGGAGATGGGTTACTGTGTGGGGGGGGTTAGTGTGGGTGTGGGGCTGGGTAAGTGTGTGGAGGGGGTTGGCGTGTGGGGGGTGGTTTGTGCGTGTGAAGGGGGTTAGTGTGTGTGGGGATGGGTTAGAGTGTGGGAATGGGTTAGTGTGTGTCGGGAATGGTTAGTGTGTGTGGGGGTCTAGTGTCAGGTGGGATGGGTTAGTGTGTGGTGGGATGGGTTAGTGTGCGTGAGGATGGGTTAGTGTGTGTGTGTGTGTGGGGGGGGTTAGTGTGTGTAGGGATGGGTTCGTGTGGGGGGGGTCAATGTGTGTGGGGGTTTAGTGTGTGTGGGTATGCGTTAGTGTGCGTGGGGTCTTAGTGTGTATGGGGGGTTAGTGTTTGTGGGGATGGGTTAGTGTATGTGGGGATGGGTTAGGTTATGCGTGGGGGGTAGTGTGGGGGTGGGGGGTTAGTGTGTGTGGGGTTGGGTTAGTGTGTATGGGAGGGCTAGTGTGTGTGGGCGGGGTGTTGGTGTGTGTGGGGATTGTTTATTGTGTGTGGGGATGGGTTACCATGTGTGTGTGGGGTGGGGGGGTTAGTGTGTGTGGGGATGGGTTAGTATGTGTGTGGGGGGCTTTGTGTGTGTAGGGATGGTTAGTGTCTGTGGGGGGGTAGTGTGAGTGGGGATAGGTCAGTTGTTGTGGGGGAGTTTGTGTGTGTGGGGGGTTAGTGTGTGTGGGGAGGGGTTAGTGTGAGTGGGGATGGGTTAGTGTTTGTGGGGATGTGTTCGTGTGTGTGGGGATGTGTTAGTGTATGTGTGTGGGGGGTGGGTTAGTGTGAGTGGGGATGGTTTAGTGTGTGTGGGGCTGTTAGTGTGTGTGGGGGGTTAGTGTGTGTGGGGAGGGGTTAGTGTGAGTGGGGATGGGTTAGTGTTTGCGGGGATGTGTTCGTGTGTGTGGTGATGTGTTAGTGTATGTGTGTGGGGGGTGGGTTAGTGTGAGTGGGGATGGTTTAGTGTGTGTGGGGGTGTTAGTGTGAGTGGGGGTGGGATAGTGTGTGGGAGGGGGGGGTTAGTGTGTGTGGATGGGTTTGTGTGTGTGCGGGGGTTAGTGTGCGAGGGGATGGCTCAGTGTGTGGGGATGTGTAAGTGTGTGTGTGGGAGTGGTTAGTGTGTGTGGGGATGGGTTAGTGTGTGTGGGGGGAGGTTAGTGTGTTTGGGGATGGGTTAGCGTGTGTGGGGATGGGTTAGCGTGTGTGTGTGGGGGGGTATATGTGTGTGAGGTTAGTGTGTGTGGGGACGGGTTAGTTTGTGTGGGGATGGGTTAGTGTGTGTGGGGTTAGGTTACTGTGTGGGGTGTGTTAGTGTGTGTGCGGATGGGTTAGTGTGTGTGGGGGGGGTTAGTGTGTGAGGGGGTGTGAGTGTGAGTGGGGATGGGTTAGTGTGTGGGGATGTGTTAGTGTGTGTGGGGATTGGTTAGTGTGTGTGGGTATGGGTTAGCCTGTGTTTGGGGGGGGGTAGTGTGTGTGTGGGGGTTAATGTGTGTCGGGATGGGATGGTGTGTGTGGGGATGGGTTAGTATGTGTGGGGGTGGGGGTTAGTGTGTGTGGGGATGAGTTAGTGTAAGATGGGGGGTGTTATTGTGTTTGGGGATGCGTCAGTTTTTGTGTGTGTGTTAGTGTGTGTGGGTGGTTAGTGTGTGGGGGGATGGGTTAGTGTGTGTGGGGGGTTAGTGTGTGTGGGGGTTAGTGTATGTGGGGGGTTAGTGTGTGTGGGAGTTTAGTGTGTGGGGGGGTTAGTGTGTATGGGGATTGGTCAGTGTGTGCAGAGATGGGTTATTGTGTGTTGGGGGTTTAGTGTGCGTTGGGGTGGGGTAGTGTGTGTGTGGGGGTTAATGTGTGTCGGGATGGGATGGTGTGTGTGGGGATGGGTTAGTATGTGTGGGGGTGGGGTTAGTGTGTGGGGGGATTGGTCAGTGTGTGCAGAGATGGGTTATTGTGTGTTGGGGGGATTAGTGTGCGTTGGGGTGGGGTAGTGTGTGTGTGGGGGTTAATGTGTGTCGGGATGGGATGGTGTGTGTGGGGATGGGTTAGTATGTTTGGGGGTGGGGGTTAGTGTGTGGGGGGATTGGTCAGTGTGTGCAGAGATGGGTTATTGTGTGTTGGGGGGGGTTAGTGTGCGTTGGGGTGGGGTAGTGTGTGTGTGGGTGTTAATGTGTGTCGGGATGGGGTGGTGTGTGTGGGGATGGGTTAGTATGTGTGGGGGGTTAGTGTGTGGGGGGGATTGGTCAGTGTGAGCAGAGATGGGTTATTGTGTGTTGGGGGGGTTAGTGTGCGTGGGGGTGGGGTAGTGTGTGTGTGGGTGTTAATGTGTGTCGGGAGGGGTGGTGTGTGCGGGGCTGGGTTAGTGTGTGTGGGGGTGGGGGTTAGTGTGTGTGGGGATGTGTTAGTGTAAGATGGGGGGGTTATTGTGTTTGGGGATGCGTCAGTTTTTGTGGGTGTGTTAGTGCGTGTGGGGGGTTAGTGTGTGTGGGGGGTTAATGTGTGGGGGGATGGGTTAGTGTGTGTGGGGGGTTAGTGTGTGTGCGGGGCTGTGTTAGTGTGTGTGGGGGTGGGGGTTAGTGTGTGTGGGGATGTGTTAGTTTAAGATGGGGGGGTTATTGTGTTTGGGGATGCGTCAGTTTTTGTGGGTGTGTTAGTGCGTGTGGGGGGTTAGTGTGTGTGGGGGGTTAGTGTGTGTGGGGGGTAAGTGTGTGGGGGATGGTTTGTGCGTGTGAAGGGGGTTAGAACATAGAACATAGAACAATACAGCGCAGTACAGGCCCTTCGGCCCACGATGTTGCACCGAAACAAAAGCCATCCAACCTACACTATGCCATTATCATCCATATGTTTATCCAATAAACTTTTAAATGCCCTCAATGTTGGCGAGTTCACCACTGTAGCAGGTAGGGCATTCCACGGCCTCACTACTCTTTGCGTAAAGAACCTACCTCTGACCTCTGTCCTATATCTATTACCCCTCAGTTTAAAGTTATGCCCCCTCCTGCCATCCATATCCATCCGCGGGAGAAGGCTCTCACTGTCCACCCGATCCAACCCCCTGATCATTTTGTATGCCTCTATTAAGTCTCCTCTTAACCTTCTTCTCTCCAACGAAAACAACCTCAAGTCCATCAGCCTTTCCTCATAAGATTTTCCCTCCATACCAGGCAACATCCTGGTAAATCTCCTCTGCACCCGCTCCAAAGCCTCCACGTCCTTCCTATAATGCGGTGACCAGAACTGTACGCAATACTCCAAATGCGGCCGTACCAGAGTTCTGTACAGCTGCAACATGACCTCCCGACTCAGGAACTCAATCCCTCTACCAATTAAGGCCAACACTCCATAGGCCTTCTTCACAACCCTATCAACCTGGGTGGCAACTTTCAGGGATCTATGTACATGGACACCTAGATCCCTCTGCTCATCCACACTTTCAAGAACTTTACCATTAGCCAAATATTCCGCATTCCTGTTATTCCTTCCAAAGTGAATCACCTCACACTTCTCTACATTAAACTCCATTTGCCACCTCTCGGCCGAGCTCTGCAGCTTATCTATATCCCTCTGTAATCTGCTACATCCTTCCACACTATCGACAACACCACCGACTTTAGTATCGTCTGCAAATTTACTCACCCACCCTTCTGCGCCTTCCTCTAGGTCATTGATAAAAATGACAAACAGCAACGGCCCCAGAACAGATCCTTGTGGTACTCCACTTGTGACTGTACTCCATTCTGAACATTTCCCATCAACCACCACCCTCTGTCTTCTTTCAGCTAGCCAATTTCTGATCCACATCTCTAAATCACCCTCAATCCCCAGCCTCAGTATTTTTTGCAATAGCCTACCGTGGGGAACCTTATCAAACGCTTTGCTGAAATCCATATACACCACATCAACTGCTCTACCCTCGTCTACCTGTTCAGTCACCTTCTCAAAGAACTCAATAAGGTTTGTGAGGCATGACCTACCCTTCACAAAGCCATGCTGACTATCCCTGATCATATTATTCCTATCTAGATGATTATAAATCTTGTCTCTTATAATCCCCTCCAAGACTTTACCCACTACAGACGTGAGGCTCACCGGCCTATAGTTGCCGGGGTTGTCTCTGCTCCCCTTTTTGAACAAAGGGACCACATTTGCTGTCCTCCAGTCCTCTGGCACTATTCCTGTAGCCAATGATGACATAAAAATCAAAGCCAAAGGTCCAGCAATCTCTTCCCTGGCCTCCCATAGAATCCTAGGATAAATCCCATCAGGTCCCGGGGACTTATCTATTTTCAGCCTGTCCAGAATTGCCAACACCTCTTCCCTACGTACCTCAATGCCATCTATTCTATTAGCCTGGGGCTCAGCATTCTCCTCCACAACATTATCTTTTTCCTGAGTGAATACTGACGAAAAATATTCATTTAGTATCTCGCCTATCTCTTCAGACTCCACACACAATTTCCCATCCCTGTCCTTGACTGGTCCTACTCTTTCCCTGGTCATTCACTTATTCCTGACATACCTATAGAAAGCCTTTGGGTTTTCCTTGATCCTTCCTGCCAAATACTTCTCATGTCCCCTCCTTGCTCGTCTTAGCTCTCTCTTTAGATCCTTCCTCGCTACCTTGTAACTATCCATCGCCCCAACCGAAACTTCACACTTCATCTTCACATAGGCCTCCTTCTTCCTCTTAACAAGAGATTCCACTTCCTTGGTAAACCACGGTTCCCTCGCTCGATGCCTTCCTCCCTGTCTGACCGGTACATACTTATCAAGAACACGCAGTAGCTGATCCTTGAACAAGCCCCACTTATCCAGTGTGCCCAACACTTGCAGCCTACTTCTCCACCTTATCCCCCCCAAGTCACGTCTAATGGCATCATAATTGCCCTTCCCCCAGCTATAACTCTTGCCCTGCGGTGTGTACTTATCCCTTTCCATCATTAACGTAAACGTCACCGAATTGTGGTCACTGTCCCCAAAGTGCTCTCCTACCTCCAAATCCAACACCTGGCCTGGTTCATTACCCAAAACCAAATCCAACGTGGCCTTGCCTCTTGTTGGCCTGTCAACATATTGTTTCAGGAAACCCTCCTGCACACACTGTACAAAAAACGACCCATCTATTGTACTCGAACTATATCTTTTCCAGTCAATATTTGGAAAGTTAAAATCTCCCATAATAACTACCCTGTTACTTTCGCTCATATCCAGAATCATCTTCGCCATCCTTTCCTCTACATCCCTAGAACTATTAGGAGGCCTATAAAAAACTCCCAACAGGGTGACCTCTCCTTTCCTGTTTCTAACTTCAGCCCATACTACCTCGGCAGAAGAGTCCCCATCTAGCATCCTCTCCGCCACCGTAATACTGCTCTTGACTAGCAGCGCCACACCTACCCCTCTTTTGCCTCCTTCTCTGAGCTTACTAAAACACCTAAACCCCGGAACCTGCAACATCCATTCCTATCCCTGCTCTATCCATGTCTCCGAAATGGCCACAACATCGAAGTCCCAGGTACCAACCCACGCTGCCAGTTCCCCTACCTTGTTTCGTATACTCCTGGCATTGAAGTAGACACACTTCAAACCACCTACCTGAACACTGGCCCCCTCCTGCGATGTCAAATCTGTGCTCCTGACCTCTATACTCTCATTCTCCCTTACCCTAAAACTACAATCCAGGTTCCCATGCCCCTGCTGCATTAGTTTAAAACCCCCAAAGAGCACTAACAAATCTCCCCCCCCAGGATATTTGTGCCCCTCAGGTTCAGATGTAGACCATCCTGTCTGTAGAGGTCCCACCTTCCCCAGAAAGAGCCCCAGTTATCCAAAAATCTGAATCCCTCCCGCCTGCACCATCCCTGTAGCCACGTGTTTAAATGCTCTCTCTCCTTATTCCTCATCTCACTATCACGTGGCACGGGCAACAACCCAGAGATAACAACTCTGTTTGTTCTAGTTCTGAGCTTCCATCCTAGCTCCCTGAAAGCCTGCCTGACATCCTTGTCCCCTTTCCTACCTATGTCGTTGGTGCCAATGTGGACCACGACTTGGGGCTGCTCCCCCTCCCCCCTAAGGACCCGGAAAACACGATCCGAGACATCACGTACCCTTGCACCTGGGAGGCAACATACCAAACGTGAGTCTCTCACGCTCCCACAAAATCTCCTATCTGTGCCCCTGACTATAGAGTCCCCAATTACTAATGCTCTGCTCCTCTCCCCCCTTCCCTTCTGAGCAACAGGGACAGACACCGTGCCAGAGGCCCGTACCCCATGGCTTACCCCTGGTAAGTCCCCCCCCCACAAGTATCCAAAGCGGTATACTTGTTTCTCAGGGGTACGACCGCAGGGGATCCCTGCACTGACTGTTTTTTCCCAGTCCCTCTTACAGTTACCCACCTATCTCCAATCTTTGGTGTAACTAATTCCCTGAAGCTGCTATCTATGACCCCTTCTGCCTCCCGAATGATCCGAAGTTCTTCCAACTCCAGCTCCAGTTCCCTAACTCGGTCTTGGAGGAGCTGGAGATGGCAGCACTTCCTGCAAGTAAAATCAGCAGGGACACTAACTGCATCCTCACCTCAAACATCCTGCAGGAGGAACATTGCACTCTCTTCCCTGCCATTCCTCTAACTTTCTACCAAGATCTGGCTAAAAAATAATAATAATATAATAAAATATCGTACTTACCTCAGACCAATGGGTTTCCTCTCCACCAGAATTTATTGGGGAGAGTCTTTCCAGACGTCCGCGGGTCGACTTCCTGTTCACGCCAAAAAAACTAATTTAAAAACATAAAAAAAGAAAAATTCTCAGCTCCTGCTGAAACTGACTCACCATTCACCAGCTGTTCTCACGCCGCCGAAATCGACTGGCCTGCCCCTGCAAAGACAAGTGCTTTTAAAGGTTGACTTACCTCCCAGCAACCTCCTTCCGCAATGCTCCCGCTGAAACTGACTCACCACTCACCAGCTGTTCTCACGCCGAAATCGACTCGGTTAGTGTGTGTGGGGATGGGTTAGTGTGTGGGGATGGGTTAATGTGTGTGGGGAATGATTAGTGTGAGTGGGGGTCTGGTGTGTGGTGAGATGGGTTAGTGTTTGTGGGGGTTTAGTGTGTGTGTGGGGGGTCAGTGTGTGTGGGGGTGGGTTAGTGTGTGTGGGGGGTTAGTGTGTGTGGGGGGTTAGTGTGTGTGGAGATGGGTTACTGTGTGTGGGGGGTTAGTGTGGGTGTGGGGCTGGGTAAGTGTGTGGAGGGGGTTGGCGTGTGGGGGGTGGTTTGTGCGTGTGAAGGGGGTTAGTGTGTGTGGGGATGGGTTAGTGTGTGGGAATGGGTTAGTGTGTGTCGGGAATGGTTAGTGTGTGTGGGGGTCTAGTGTCTGGTGGGATGGGTTAGTGTGTGGTGGGATGGGTAGGTGTGCGTGGGGATGGGTTAGTGTGTGTGTGGGGGGGGGGTTAGTGTGTGTAGGGATGGGTTCGTGTGTGGGGGGGTCAATGTGTGTGGGGGTTTAGTGTGTGTGGGGTTGCGTTAGTGTGCGTGGGGTCTTAGTGTGTATGG
This sequence comes from Scyliorhinus torazame, assembly GCF_047496885.1. Classification (NCBI taxonomy): domain Eukaryota; kingdom Metazoa; phylum Chordata; class Chondrichthyes; order Carcharhiniformes; family Scyliorhinidae; genus Scyliorhinus; species Scyliorhinus torazame. The sequence goes on from NC_092711.1 coordinate 21,329,366, forward strand.
GGGGGTTAGTGTTTGTGGGGATGGGTTAGTGTATGTGGGGATGGGTTAGGTTATGCGTGGGGGGTAGTGTGGGGGGGTGGGTTAGTGTGTGTGGGGTTGGGTTAGTGTGTATGGGAGGGCTAGTGTGTGTGGGCGGGGTGTTGGTGTGTGTGGGGATTGTTTATTGTGTGTGGGGATGGGTTACCATGTGTGTGTGTGGGGGGGGGGTTAGTGTGTGTGGGGATGGGTTAGTGTGTGTGTGGGGGGCTTTGTGTGTGTAGGGATGGTTAGTGTCTGTGGGGGGGTTAGTGTGAGTGGGGATAGGTTAGTGAGTGTGGGGGGGTTAGTGTGTGTGGGGGTGGTTAGTGTGTGTGCTGATGGGTTAGTGTGTGTGTGGGGGGCGGTTATTGTGTGTGGATGGGTTAGTGTGTGTGGGGATGGGCCAGTTGTTGTGGGGGAGTTAGTGTGTGTGGGGGGTTAGTGTGTGTGGGGAGGGGTTAGTGTGTGTGGGGGTGTTAGTGTGAGTGGGGGTGGGTTAGTGTGTGGGAGGGGGGGGTTAGTGTGTGTGGATGGGTTAGTGTGTGTGCGGGGGTTAGTGTGCGAGGGGATGGCTCAGTGTGTGGGGATGTGTAAGTGTGTGTGTGGGAGTGGTTAGTGTGTGTGGGGATGGGTTAGTGTGTGTGGGGATGGGTTAGCGTGTGTGGGGATGGGTTAGCGTGTGTGTGTGGGGGGGTATATGTGTGTGAGGTTAGTGTGTGTGGGGACGGGTTAGTGTGTGTGGGGATGGGTTAGTGTGTGTGGGGTTAGGTTACTGTGTGGGGTGTGTTAGTGTGTGTGCGGATGGGTTAGTGTGTGTGGGGGGGGTTAGTGTGTGAGGGGGTGTTAGTGTGAGTGGGGATGGGTTAGTGTGTGGGGATGTGTTAGTGTGTGTGGGGATTGGTTAGTGTGTGTGGGTATGGGTTAGCCTGTGTGTGGGGGGGGGTAGTGTGTGTGTGGGGGTTAATGTGTGTCGGGATGGGATGGTGTGTGTGGGGATGGGTTAGTATGTGTGGGGGTGGGGGTTAGTGTGTGTGGGGATGAGTGAGTGTAAGATGGGGGGTGTTATTGTGTTTGGGGATGCGTCAGTTTTTGTGGGTGTGTTAGTGTGTGTGGGTGGTTAGTGTGTGGCGGGATGGGTTAGTGTGTGTGGGGGGTTAGTGTGTGTGGGGGTTAGTGTATGTGGGGGGTTAGTGTGTGTGGCAGTTTAGTGTGTGGGGGGGGGTTAGTGTGTATGGGGATTGGTCAGTGTGTGCAGAGATGGGTTATTGTGTGTTGGGGGTTTAGTGTGCGTTGGGGTGGGGTAGTGTGTGTGTGGGGGTTAATGTGTGTCGGGATGGGATGGTGTGTGTGGGGATGGGTTAGTATGTGTGGGGTGGGGTTAGTGTGTGGGGGGATTGGTCAGTGTGTGCAGAGATGGGTTATTGTGTGTTGGGGGGGTTAGTGTGCGTTGGGGTGGGGTAGTGTGTGTGTGGGTGTTAATGTGTGTAGGGATGGGATGGTGTGTGTGGGGATGGGTTAGTATGTGTGGCGGGTTAGTGTGTGGGGGGATTGGTCAGTGTGAGCAGAGATGGGTTATTGTGTGTTGGGGGGGTTAGTGTGCGTGGGGGTGGGGTAGTGTGTGTGTGGGTGTTAATGTGTGTCGGGAGGGGTGGTGTGTGCGGGGCTGGGTTAGTGTGTGTGGGGGTGGGGGTTAGTGTGTGTGGGGATGTGTTAGTGTAAGATGGGGGGGTTATTGTGTTTGGGGATGCGTCAGTTTTTGTGGGTGTATTAGTGCGTGTGGGGGGTTAGTGTGTGTGGGGAGGGGTTAGTATGAGTGGGGATGGGTTAGTGTGTGTGGGGATGTGTTCGTGTGTGTGGGCATGTGTTAGTGTATGTGTGTGGGGGGTGGGTTAGTGTGAGTGGGGATGGTTTAGTGTGTGTGGGGGTGTTAGTGTGAGTGGGGTTGGGTTAGTGTGTGGGAGGGGGGGTTAGTGTGTGTGGATGGGTTAGTGTGTGTGCGGGGGTTAGTGTGAGAGGGGATGGCTCAGTGTGTGGGGATGTGTAAGTGTGTGTGTGGGGGGTGGTTAGTGTGTGTGGGGATGGGTTAGTGTGTGTGCGGGGGTTAGTGTGAGAGGACATGGCTCAGTGTGTGGGGATGTGTAAGTGTGTGTGTGGGGGGTGGTTAGTGTGTGTGGGGATGTGTTAGTTTAAGATGGGGGGGTTACTGTGTTTGGGGATGCGTCAGTTTTTGTGGGTGTGTTAGTGCGTGTGGGGGGTTAGTGTGTGTGGGGGGTTAGTGTGTGTGGGGGGTAAGTGTGTGGGGGGTAGTTTGTGCATGTGAAGGGGGTTAGTGTGTGTGGGGATGGGTTAGCGTGTGGGGATGGGTTAATGTGTGTGGGGAATGATTAGTGTGAGTGGGGGTCTGGTGTGTGGTGGGATGGGTTAGTGTTTGTGGGGGTTTAGTGTGTGTGGGGGGGGTCAGTGTGTGTGGGGGTGGGTTAGTGTGTGTGGGGGTTTAGTGTGTGTGGGGGGGTTAGTGTGTGTGGAGATGGGTTACTGTGTGTGGGGGGTTAGTGTGGGTGTCGGGCTGGGTAAGTGTGTGGAGGGGGTTGGCGTGTGGGGGGTGGTTTGTGCGGGTGAAGGGGGTTAGTGTGTGTGGGGATGGGTTAGTGTGTGGGAATGGGTTAGTGTGTGTCGGGAATGGTTCGTGTGTGTGGGGGTCTAGTGTCTGGTGGGATGGGTTAGTGTGTGGTGGGATGGGTTAGTGTGCGTGGGGATGGGTTAGTGTGTGTGTGTGGGGGGGGGGTTAGTGTGTGTAGGGATGGGTTCGTGTGTGGGGGGGTCAATGTGTGTGGGGGTTTAGTGTGTGTGGGGATGCGTTAGTGTGCGTGGTGTCTTAGTGTGTATGGGGGGGTTAGTGTTTGTGGGGATGGGTTAGTGTATGTGGGGATGGGTTAGGTTATGCGTGGAGGGTAGTGTGGGGGGGTGGGTTAGTGTGTGTGGGGTTGGGTTAGTGTGTATGGGAGGGCTAGTGTGTGTGGGCGGGGTGTTGGTGTGTGTGGGGATTGTTTATTGTGTGTGGGGATGGGTTACCATGTGTGTGTGTGTGGGGGGGGGGGGTTAGTGTGTGTGGGGATGGGTTAGTGTGTGTGTGGGGGGCTTTGTGTGTGTAGGGATGGTTAGTGTCTGTGGGGGGGGGTTAGTGTGAGTGGGGATAGGTTAGTGAGTGTGGGGGGGTTAGTGTGTGTGGGGGTGGTTAGTGTGGTTGCTGATGAGTTAGTGTGTGTGTGGGGGGCGGTTATTGTGTGTGGGGATGGGTCAGTTGTTGTGGGGGAGTTAGTGTGTGTGGGGGGTTAGTGTGTGTGGGGAGGGGTTAGTGTGAGTGGGGATGGGTTAGTGTGTGTGGGGATGTGTTCGTGTGTGTGGGCATGTGTTAGTGTATGTGTGTGGGGGGTGAGTTAGTGTGAGTGGGGATGGTTTAGTGTGTGTGGGGGTGTTAGTGTGAGTGGGGGTGGGTTAGTGTGTGGGATGGGGGGTCAGTGTGTGTGGATGGGTTAGTGTGTGTGCGGGGGTTAGTGTGAGAGGGGATGGCTCAGTGTGTGGGGATGTGTAAGTGTGTGTGTGGGGGGTGGTTACTGTGTGTGGATGGGTTAGTGTGTGTGGGGATGGGCCAGTTGTTGTGGGGGAGTTAGTGTGTGTGGGGGGTTAGTGTGTGTGGGGAGGGGTTAGTGTGTGTGGGGGGGTTAGTGTGTGTGGGGGTGGTTAGTGTGTGTGCTGATGGGTTAGTGTGTGTGTGGGGGGCGGTTATTGTGTGTGGATGGGTTAGTGTGTGTGGGGATGGGCCAGTTGTTGTGGGGGAGTTAGTGTGTGTGGGGGGTTAGTGTGTGTGGGGAGGGGTTAGTGTGTGTGGGGGTGTTAGTGTGAGTGGGGGTGGGTTAGTGTGTGGGAGGGGGGGGTTAGTGTGTGTGGATGGGTTAGTGTGTGTGCGGGGGTTAGTGTGCGAGGGGATGGCTCAGTGTGTGGGGATGTGTAAGTGTGTGTGTGGGAGTGGTTAGTGTGTGTGGGGATGGGTTAGTGTGTGTGGGGATGGGTTAGCGTGTGTGGGGATGGGTTAGCGTGTGTGTGTGGGGGGGTATATGTGTGTGAGGTTAGTGTGTGTGGGGACGGGTTAGTGTGTGTGGGGATGGGTTAGTGTGTGTGGGGTTAGGTTACTGTGTGGGGTGTGTTAGTGTGTGTGCGGATGGGTTAGTGTGTGTGGGGGGGGTTAGTGTGTGAGGGGGTGTTAGTGTGAGTGGGGATGGGTTAGTGTGTGGGGATGTGTTAGTGTGTGTGGGGATTGGTTAGTGTGTGTGGGTATGGGTTAGCCTGTGTGTGGGGGGGGGGTAGTGTGTGTGTGGGGGTTAATGTGTGTCGGGATGGGATGGTGTGTGTGGGGATGGGTTAGTATGTGTGGGGGTGGGGGTTAGTGTGTGTGGGGATGAGTGAGTGTAAGATGGGGGGTGTTATTGTGTTTGGGGATGCGTCAGTTTTTGTGGGTGTGTTAGTGTGTGTGGGTGGTTAGTGTGTGGCGGGATGGGTTAGTGTGTGTGGGGGGTTAGTGTGTGTGGGGGTTAGTGTATGTGGGGGGTTAGTGTGTGTGGCAGTTTAGTGTGTGGGGGGGGGTTAGTGTGTATGGGGATTGGTCAGTGTGTGCAGAGATGGGTTATTGTGTGTTGGGGGTTTAGTGTGCGTTGGGGTGGGGTAGTGTGTGTGTGGGGGTTAATGTGTGTCGGGATGGGATGGTGTGTGTGGGGATGGGTTAGTATGTGTGGGGTGGGGTTAGTGTGTGGGGGGATTGGTCAGTGTGTGCAGAGATGGGTTATTGTGTGTTGGGGGGGTTAGTGTGCGTTGGGGTGGGGTAGTGTGTGTGTGGGTGTTAATGTGTGTAGGGATGGGATGGTGTGTGTGGGGATGGGTTAGTATGTGTGGCGGGTTAGTGTGTGGGGGGATTGGTCAGTGTGAGCAGAGATGGGTTATTGTGTGTTGGGGGGGTTAGTGTGCGTGGGGGTGGGGTAGTGTGTGTGTGGGTGTTAATGTGTGTCGGGAGGGGTGGTGTGTGCGGGGCTGGGTTAGTGTGTGTGGGGGTGGGGGTTAGTGTGTGTGGGGATGTGTTAGTGTAAGATGGGGGGGTTATTGTGTTTGGGGATGCGTCAGTTTTTGTGGGTGTATTAGTGCGTGTGGGGGGTTAGTGTGTGTGGGGAGGGGTTAGTATGAGTGGGGATGGGTTAGTGTGTGTGGGGATGTGTTCGTGTGTGTGGGCATGTGTTAGTGTATGTGTGTGGGGGGTGGGTTAGTGTGAGTGGGGATGGTTTAGTGTGTGTGGGGGTGTTAGTGTGAGTGGGGTTGGGTTAGTGTGTGGGAGGGGGGGTTAGTGTGTGTGGATGGGTTAGTGTGTGTGCGGGGGTTAGTGTGAGAGGGGATGGCTCAGTGTGTGGGGATGTGTAAGTGTGTGTGTGGGGGGTGGTTAGTGTGTGTGGGGATGGGTTAGTGTGTGTGCGGGGGTTAGTGTGAGAGGACATGGCTCAGTGTGTGGGGATGTGTAAGTGTGTGTGTGGGGGGTGGTTAGTGTGTGTGGGGATGTGTTAGTTTAAGATGGGGGGGTTACTGTGTTTGGGGATGCGTCAGTTTTTGTGGGTGTGTTAGTGCGTGTGGGGGGTTAGTGTGTGTGGGGGGTTAGTGTGTGTGGGGGGTAAGTGTGTGGGGGGTAGTTTGTGCATGTGAAGGGGGTTAGTGTGTGTGGGGATGGGTTAGCGTGTGGGGATGGGTTAATGTGTGTGGGGAATGATTAGTGTGAGTGGGGGTCTGGTGTGTGGTGGGATGGGTTAGTGTTTGTGGGGGTTTAGTGTGTGTGGGGGGGGTCAGTGTGTGTGGGGGTGGGTTAGTGTGTGTGGGGGTTTAGTGTGTGTGGGGGGGTTAGTGTGTGTGGAGATGGGTTACTGTGTGTGGGGGGTTAGTGTGGGTGTCGGGCTGGGTAAGTGTGTGGAGGGGGTTGGCGTGTGGGGGGTGGTTTGTGCGGGTGAAGGGGGTTAGTGTGTGTGGGGATGGGTTAGTGTGTGGGAATGGGTTAGTGTGTGTCGGGAATGGTTCGTGTGTGTGGGGGTCTAGTGTCTGGTGGGATGGGTTAGTGTGTGGTGGGATGGGTTAGTGTGCGTGGGGATGGGTTAGTGTGTGTGTGTGGGGGGGGGGTTAGTGTGTGTAGGGATGGGTTCGTGTGTGGGGGGGTCAATGTGTGTGGGGGTTTAGTGTGTGTGGGGATGCGTTAGTGTGCGTGGTGTCTTAGTGTGTATGGGGGGGGTTAGTGTTTGTGGGGATGGGTTAGTGTATGTGGGGATGGGTTAGGTTATGCGTGGAGGGTAGTGTGGGGGGGTGGGTTAGTGTGTGTGGGGTTGGGTTAGTGTGTATGGGAGGGCTAGTGTGTGTGGGCGGGGTGTTGGTGTGTGTGGGGATTGTTTATTGTGTGTGGGGATGGGTTACCATGTGTGTGTGTGTGGGGGGGGGGGTTAGTGTGTGTGGGGATGGGTTAGTGTGTGTGTGGGGGGCTTTGTGTGTGTAGGGATGGTTAGTGTCTGTGGGGGGGGGTTAGTGTGAGTGGGGATAGGTTAGTGAGTGTGGGGGGGTTAGTGTGTGTGGGGGTGGTTAGTGTGGTTGCTGATGAGTTAGTGTGTGTGTGGGGGGCGGTTATTGTGTGTGGGGATGGGTCAGTTGTTGTGGGGGAGTTAGTGTGTGTGGGGGGTTAGTGTGTGTGGGGAGGGGTTAGTGTGAGTGGGGATGGGTTAGTGTGTGTGGGGATGTGTTCGTGTGTGTGGGCATGTGTTAGTGTATGTGTGTGGGGGGTGAGTTAGTGTGAGTGGGGATGGTTTAGTGTGTGTGGGGGTGTTAGTGTGAGTGGGGGTGGGTTAGTGTGTGGGATGGGGGGTCAGTGTGTGTGGATGGGTTAGTGTGTGTGCGGGGGTTAGTGTGAGAGGGGATGGCTCAGTGTGTGGGGATGTGTAAGTGTGTGTGTGGGGGGTGGTTACTGTGTGTGGGGATGGGTTAGTGTGTGTGCGGGGGTTAGTGTGAGAGGACATGGCTCAGTGTGTGGGGATGTGTAAGTGTGTGTGTGGGGGGTGGTTAGTGTGTGTGGGGATGGGTTAGTGTTTCTGAGGGGAGGTTAGTGTGTTTGGGGATGGGTTAGTGTGTGGGGATGGGTTAGCGTGTGTGTGTGTGTGGGGGGGGTATATGTGTGTGAGGTTAGTGTGTGTGGGGATGGGTTAGTGTGTGTGGGGTTAGGTTAGAGTGTGGGGTGTGTTAGTGTGTGTGCGGATGGGTTAGTGTGTGTGGGGCGGTTAGTGTGTGAGGGGGTATTAGTGTGAGTGGGGATGGGTTACTGTGTGGGGATGTGTTAGTGTGGGGATGGGTTAGTGTGTGTGGGGATGGGTTAGCCTGTGTGTGGGGGGGGGGGGGTTAGTGTGAGTGGGGATGGGTTAGTGCGTGTGTGGGGAGGGGTTAGTGTGAGTGGGGATGGGTTAGTCTGTGTGTGGGTGTTATGTGAGTGGGTATGGGTCAGTGTGTGTGTGGGGGGTTAGTGTGTGTGTGTGGGGGGTTAGTGTGTGTGGGTGGGGGGTTAGTGTGTGTGGTGTGGGTTAGTGTGTGTGGGGATAGGTTACTGTGTGTGGGGGGGTTAGTGTGTGTTGGAATGGGTTAGTTTATGTGTGGTGGGTAGTGTGGGTGGGGGGGTTAGTGTGTGTGGGGATGGGTTAGTGTGTGGGGATGGGTTAGTGTGTGTGGGGGGGTTAGTGTGTGTTGGGGTTTACTGTGTGTGGGGATGGGTTAGTGTGTGTTGGGGGGTTAGTTGTGTTGGGGTTTACTGTGTGTGGGGATGGGTCAGTGTGAGTGGGGATGGGTCAGTGTGAGTGGGGATGGGTCAGTGTGAGTGGGGATGGGTCAGTGTGAGTGGGGATGGGTCAGTGTGAGTGGGGATGGGTCAGTGTGAGTGGGGATGGGTCAGTGTGTGTGGGGATGGGTCAGTGTGTGTGGGGATGGGTCAGTGTGTGTGGGGATGGGTCAGTGTGTGTGGGGATGGGTCAGTGTGTGTGGGGATGGGTCAGTGTGTGTGGGGATGGGTCAGTGTGTGTGGGGATGGGTCAGTGTGAGTGGGGATGGGTCAGTGTGTGTGGGGGGTCAGTGTGAGTGGGGATGGGTCAGTGTGTGTGGGGATGGGTCAGTGTGAGTGGGGATGGGTCAGTGTGAGTGGGGATGGGTCAGTGTGTGTGGGGATGGGTCAGTGTGAGTGGGGATGGGTCAGTGTGAGTGGGGATGGGTCAGTGTGAGTGGGGATGGGTCAGTGTGTGTGGGGATGGGTCAGTGTGTGTGGGGATGGGTCAGTGTGAGTGGGGATGGGTCAGTGTGTGTGGGGATGGGTCAGTGTGTGTGGGGATGGGTCAGTGTGTGTGGGGATGGGTCAGTGTGTGTGGGGATGGGTCAGTGTGAGTGGGGATGGGTCAGTGTGTGTGGGGATGGGTCAGTGTGTGTGGGGATGGGTCAGTGTGTGTGGGGATGGGTCAGTGTGAGTGGGGATGGGTCAGTGTGTGTGGGGATGGGTCAGTGTGAGTGGGGATGGGTCAGTGTGAGTGGGGATGGGTCAGTGTGAGTGGGGATGGGTCAGTGTGTGTGGGGATGGGTCAGTGTGAGTGGGGATGGGTCAGTGTGTGTGGGGATGGGTCAGTGTGTGTGGGGATGGGTCAGTGTGTGTGGGGATGGGTCAGTGTGTGTGGGGATGGGTCAGTGTGAGTGGGGATGGGTTAGTGTGTGTGGGGATGGGTCAGTGTGAGTGGGGATGGGTCAGTGTGAGTGGGGATGGGTCAGTGTGTGTGGGGATGGGTCAGTGTGTGTGGGGATGGGTCAGTGTGAGTGGGGATGGGTCAGTGTGAGTGGGGATGGGTCAGTGTGTGTGGGGATGGGTCAGTGTGTGTGGGGATGGGTCAGTGTGTGTGGGGGGGGTCAGTGTGTGTGGGGGGGGTCAGTGTGTGTGGGGGGGTCAGTGTGAGTGGGGATGGGTCAGTGTGAGTGGGGATGGGTCAGTGTGTGTGGGGATGGGTCAGTGTGAGTGGGGATGGGTCAGTGTGAGTGGGGATGGGTCAGTGTGAGTGGGGATGGGTCAGTGTGAGTGGGGATGGGTCAGTGTGTGTGGGGGGGTCAGTGTGAGTGGGGATGGGTCAGTGTGAGTGGGGATGGGTCAGTGTGAGTGGGGATGGGTCAGTGTGTGTGGGGATGGGTCAGTGTGAGTGGGGATGGGTCAGTGTGAGTGGGGATGGGTCAGTGTGAGTGGGGATGGGTCAGTGTGTGTGGGGATGGGTCAGTGTGTGTGGGGATGGGTCAGTGTGTGTGGGGATGGGTCAGTGTGAGTGGGGATGGGTCAGTGTGAGTGGGGATGGGTCAGTGTGAGTGGGGATGGGTCAGTGTGAGTGGGGATGGGTCAGTGTGTGTGGGGATGGGTCAGTGTGAGTGGGGATGGGTCAGTGTGTGTGGGGATGGGTCAGTGTGTGTGGGGATGGGTCAGTGTGAGTGGGGATGGGTCAGTGTGTGTGGGGATGGGTCAGTGTGAGTGGGGATGGGTCAGTGTGTGTGGGGATGGGTCAGTGTGTGTGGGGATGGGTCAGTGTCTGTGGGGATGGGTCAGTGTGTGTGGGGATGGGTCAGTGTGTGTGGGGATGGGTCAGTGTGTGTGGGGATGGGTCAGTGTGAGTGGGGATGGGTCAGTGTGAGTGGGGATGGGTCAGTGTGAGTGGGGATGGGTCAGTGTGAGTGGGGATGGGTCAGTGTGTGTGGGGGGTCAGTGTGTGTGGGGATGGGTCAGTGTGTGTGGGGGGTCAGTGTGTGTGGGGGGTCAGTGTGAGTGGGGATGGGTCAGTGTGTGTGGGGATGGGTCAGTGTGTGTGGGGGGTCAGTGTGTGTGGGGATGGGTCAGTGTGAGTGGGGATGGGTCAGTGTGTGTGGGGGGTCAGTGTGAGTGGGGATGGGTCAGTGTGAGTGGGGATGGGTCAGTGTGTGTGGGGATGGGTCAGTGTGTGTGGGGATGGGTCAGTGTGAGTGGGGATGGGTCAGTGTGTGTGGGGGGTCAGTGTGAGTGGGGATGGGTCAGTGTGAGTGGGGATGGGTCAGTGTGAGTGGGGATGGGTCAGTGTGAGTGGGGATGGGTCAGTGTGTGTGGGGATGGGTCAGTGTGTGTGGGGATGGGTCAGTGTGAGTGGGGATGGGTCAGTGTGAGTGGGGATGGGTCAGTGTGAGTGGGGATGGGTCAGTGTGTGTGGGGATGGGTCAGTGTGAGTGGGGATGGGTCAGTGTGAGTGGGGATGGGTCAGTGTGAGTGGGGATGGGTCAGTGTGTGTGGGGATGGGTCAGTGTGTGTGGGGATGGGTCAGTGTGTGTGGGGATGGGTCAGTGTGTGTGGGGATGGGTCAGTGTGTGTGGGGATGGGTCAGTGTGAGTGGGGGGGGGTCAGTGTGAGTGGGGATGGGTCAGTGTGAGTGGGGATGGGTCAGTGTGAGTGGGGGGGTCAGTGTGAGTGGGGATGGGTCAGTGTGAGTGGGGATGGGTCAGTGTGTGTGGGGATGGGTCAGTGTGAGTGGGGATGGGTCAGTGTGAGTGGGGATGGGTCAGTGTGTGTGGGGGGTCAGTGTGAGTGGGGATGGGTCAGTGTGTGTGGGGATGGGTCAGTGTGAGTGGGGATGGGTCAGTGTGTGTGGGGATGGGTCAGTGTGTGTGGGGATGGGTCAGTGTGAGTGGGGATGGGTCAGTGTGTGTGGGGATGGGTCAGTGTGTGTGGGGATGGGTCAGTGTGAGTGGGGATGGGTCAGTGTGAGTGGGGATGGGTCAGTGTGTGTGGGGATGGGTCAGTGTGAGTGGGGATGGGTCAGTGTGTGTGGGGGGTCAGTGTGAGTGGGGATGGGTCAGTGTGTGTGGGGATGGGTCAGTGTGAGTGGGGATGGGTCAGTGTGTGTGGGGGGTCAGTGTGAGTGGGGATGGGTCAGTGTGTGTGGGGATGGGTCAGTGTGTGTGGGGATGGGTCAGTGTGAGTGGGGATGGGTCAGTGTGTGTGGGGATGGGTCAGTGTGTGTGGGGATGGGTCAGTGTGTGTGGGGATGGGTCAGTGTGAGTGGGGATGGGTCAGTGTGAGTGGGGATGGGTCAGTGTGAGTGGGGATGGGTCAGTGTGTGTGGGGATGGGTCAGTGTGTGTGGGGATGGGTCAGTGTGAGTGGGGATGGGTCAGTGTGAGTGGGGATGGGTCAGTGTGTGTGGGGGGTCAGTGTGTGTGGGGATGGGTCAGTGTGTGTGGGGATGGGTCAGTGTGTGTGGGGATGGGTCAGTGTGTGTGGGGATGGGTCAGTGTGAGTGGGGATGGGTCAGTGTGAGTGGGGATGGGTCAGTGTGAGTGGGGATGGGTCAGTGTGTGTGGGGATGGGTCAGTGTGAGTGGGGATGGGTCAGTGTGAGTGGGGATGGGTCAGTGTGAGTGGGGATGGGTCAGTGTGTGTGGGGATGGGTCAGTGTGTGTGGGGATGGGTCAGTGTGTGTGGGGATGGGTCAGTGTGAGTGGGGATGGGTCAGTGTGAGTGGGGATGGGTCAGTGTGAGTGGGGATGGGTCAGTGTGAGTGGGGATGGGTCAGTGTGAGTGGGGATGGGTCAGTGTGTGTGGGGATGGGTCAGTGTGAGTGGGGATGGGTCAGTGTGTGTGGGGATGGGTCAGTGTGTGTGGGGATGGGTCAGTGTGAGTGGGGATGGGTCAGTGTGAGTGGGGATGGGTCAGTGTGTGTGGGGGGGTCAGTGTGAGTGGGGATGGGTCAGTGTGTGTGGGGATGGGTCAGTGTGAGTGGGGATGGGTCAGTGTGAGTGGGGATGGGTCAGTGTGTGTGGGGGGGGTCAGTGTGAGTGGGGATGGGTCAGTGTGAGTGGGGATGAGTCAGTGTGAGTGGGGATGGGTCAGTGTGTGTGGGGATGGGTCAGTGTGTGTGGGGATGGGTCAGTGTGTGTGGGGGGGTCAGTGTGAGTGGGGATGGGTCAGTGTGTGTGGGGATGGGTCAGTGTGTGTGGGGGGGTCAGTGTGAGTGGGGATGGGTCAGTGTGAGTGGGGATGGGTCAGTGTGTGTGGGGATGGGTCAGTGTGTGTGGGGATGGGTCAGTGTGAGTGGGGATGGGTCAGTGTGAGTGGGGATGGGTCAGTGTGTGTGGGGATGGGTCAGTGTGTGTGGGGGGGTCAGTGTGAGTGGGGATGGGTCAGTGTGAGTGGGGATGGGTCAGTGTGTGTGGGGATGGGTCAGTGTGAGTGGGGATGGGTCAGTGTGTGTGGGGATGGGTCAGTGTGTGTGGGGGGGTCAGTGTGAGTGGGGATGGGTCAGTGTGAGTGGGGATGGGTCAGTGTGAGTGGGGATGGGTCAGTGTGAGTGGGGATGGGTCACTGTGTGTGGGGATGGGTCAGTGTGTGTGGGGATGGGTCAGTGTGTGTGGGGATGGGTCAGTGTGAGTGGGGATGGGTCAGTGTGAGTGGGGATGGGTCAGTGTGTGTGGGGATGGGTCAGTGTGAGTGGGGATGGGTCAGTGTGTGTGGGGATGGGTCAGTGTGAGTGGGGATGGGTCAGTGTGAGTGGGGATGGGTCAGTGTGTGTGGGGATGGGTCAGTGTGTGTGGGGATGGGTCAGTGTGTGTGGGGATGGGTCAGTGTGAGTGGGGATGGGTCAGTGTGAGTGGGGATGGGTCAGTGTGAGTGGGGATGGGTCAGTGTGTGTGGGGATGGGTCAGTGTGAGTGGGGATGGGTCAGTGTGAGTGGGGATGGGTCAGTGTGAGTGGGGGGGTCAGTGTGAGTGGGGATGGGTCAGTGTGAGTGGGGATGGGTCAGTGTGTGTGGGGATGGGTCAGTGTGAGTGGGGATGGGTCAGTGTGTGTGGGGATGGGTCAGTGTGAGTGGGGATGGGTCAGTGTGTGTGGGGATGGGTCAGTGTGTGTGGGGATGGGTCAGTGTGTGTGGGGATGGGTCAGTGTGTGTGGGGATGGGTCAGTGTGTGTGGGGATGGGTCAGTGTGTGTGGGGGGTCAGTGTGAGTGGGGATGGGTCAGTGTGTGTGGGGATGGGTCAGTGTGAGTGGGGATGGGTCAGTGTGTGAGTGGGGATGGGTCAGTGTGTGTGGGGATGGGTCAGTGTGTGTGGGGATGGGTCAGTGTGTGTGGGGATGGGTCAGTGTGAGTGGGGATGGGTCAGTGTGTGTGGGGATGGGTCAGTGTGAGTGGGGATGGGTCAGTGTGAGTGGGGATGGGTCAGTGTGTGTGGGGATGGGTCAGTGTGTGTGGGGATGGGTCAGTGTGTGTGGGGGATGGGTCAGTGTGTGTGGGGATGGGTCAGTGTGTGTGGGGATGGGTCAGTGTGTGTGGGGATGGGTCAGTGTGAGTGGGGATGGGTCAGTGTGTGTGGGGATGGGTCAGTGTGTGTGGGGGGTTGGGTCAGTGTGTGTGGGGATGGGTCAGTGTGTGTGGGGATGGGTCAGTGTGAGTGGGGATGGGTCAGTGTGAGTGGGGATGGGTCAGTGTGAGTGGGGATGGGTCAGTGTGTGTGGGGATGGGTCAGTGTGAGTGGGGATGGGTCAGTGTGTGTGGGGATGGGTCAGTGTGTGTGGGGATGGGTTCAGTGTGTGTGGGGATGGGTCAGTGTGTGTGGGGATGGGTCAGTGTGAGTGGGGATGGGTTAGTGTGTGTGGGGATGGGTCAGTGTGAGTGGGATGGGTCAGTGTGAGTGGGGATGGGTCAGTGTGAGTGGGGATGGGTCAGTGTGTGTGGGGATGGGTCAGTGTGTGTGGGGATGGGTCAGTGTGTGTGGGGGGGGGTCAGTGTGTGGTGGGGGGGGTCAGTGTGTGTGGGGGGGGTCAGTGTGAGTGGGGATGGGTCAGTGTGAGTGGGGATGGGTCAGTGTGTGTGGGGATGGGTCAGTGTGAGTGGGGATGGGTCAGTGTGAGTGGGGATGGGTCAGTGTGAGTGGGGATGGGTCAGTGTGAGTGGGGATGGGTCAGTGTGTGTGGGGGGGGTCAGTGTGAGTGGGGATGGGTCAGTGTGAGTGGGGATGGGTCAGTGTGAGTGGGGATGGGTCAGTGTGTGTGGGGATGGGTCAGTGTGAGTGGGGATGGGTCAGTGTGAGTGGGGATGGGTCAGTGTGAGTGGGGATGGGTCAGTGTGTGTGGGGATGGGTCAGTGTGTGTGGGGATGGGTCAGTGTGTGTGGGGATGGGTCAGTGTGAGTGGGGATGGGTCAGTGTGAGTGGGGATGGGTCAGTGTGAGTGGGGATGGGTCAGTGTGAGTGGGGATGGGTCAGTGTGTGTGGGGATGGGTCAGTGTGAGTGGGGATGGGTCAGTGTGTGTGGGGATGGGTCAGTGTGTGTGGGGATGGGTCAGTGTGAGTGGGGATGGGTCAGTGTGTGTGGGGATGGGTCAGTGTGAGTGGGGATGGGTCAGTGTGTGTGGGGATGGGTCAGTGTGTGTGGGGATGGGTCAGTGTCTGTGGGGATGGGTCAGTGTGTGTGGGGATGGGTCAGTGTGTGTGGGGATGGGTCAGTGTGTGTGGGGATGGGTCAGTGTGTGTGGGGATGGGTCAGTGTGTGTGGGGATGGGTCAGTGTGAGTGGGGATGGGTCAGTGTGAGTGGGGATGGGTCAGTGTGAGTGGGGATGGGTCAGTGTGTGTGGGGATGGGTCAGTGTGAGTGGGGATGGGTCAGTGTGTGTGGGGATGGGTCAGTGTGAGTGGGGATGGGTCAGTGTGAGTGGGGATGGGTCAGTGTGAGTGGGGATGGGTCAGTGTGTGTGGGGATGGGTCAGTGTGAGTGGGGATGGGTCAGTGTGTGTGGGGATGGGTCAGTGTGAGTGGGGATGGGTCAGTGTGAGTGGGGATGGGTCAGTGTGTGTGGGGGGGTCAGTGTGTGTGGGGATGGGTCAGTGTGTGTGGGGATGGGTCAGTGTGAGTGGGGATGGGTCAGTGTGTGTGGGGGATGGGTCAGTGTGTGTGGGGATGGGTCAGTGTGTGTGGGGATGGGTCAGTGTGAGTGGGGATGGGTCAGTGTGTGTGGGGATGGGTCAGTGTGAGTGGGGGGGGGGTCAGTGTGAGTGGGGATGGGTCAGTGTGTGTGGGGATGGGTCAGTGTGTGTGGGGATGGGTCAGTGTGAGTGGGGATGGGTCAGTGTGAGTGGGGATGGGTCAGTGTGTGTGGGGATGGGTCAGTGTGTGTGGGGATGGGTCAGTGTGAGTGGGGATGGGTCAGTGTGTGTGGGGATGGGGTCAGTGTGTGTGGGGGATGGGTCAGTGTGAGTGGGGATGGGTCAGTGTGTGTGGGGGGGTCAGTGTGAGTGGGGATGGGTCAGTGTGAGTGGGGATGGGTCAGTGTGTGTGGGGATGGGTCAGTGTGTGTGGGGATGGGTCAGTGTGAGTGGGGATGGGTCAGTGTGTGTGGGGGGGTCAGTGTGAGTGGGGATGGGTCAGTGTGAGTGGGGATGGGTCAGTGTGAGTGGGGATGGGTCAGTGTGAGTGGGGATGGGTCAGTGTGGTGGGTGGGGGATGGGTCAGTGTGTGTGGGGATGGGTCAGTGTGAGTGGGGATGGGTCAGTGTGAGTGGGGATGGGTCAGTGTGAGTGGGGATGGGTCAGTGTGTGTGGGGGATGGGTCAGTGTGAGTGGGGATGGGTCAGTGTGAGTGGGGATGGGTCAGTGTGTGTGGGGATGGGTCAGTGTGTGTGGGGATGGGTCAGTGTGTGTGGGGATGGGTCAGTGTGTGTGGGGATGGGTCAGTGTGTGTGGGGATGGGTCAGTGTGAGTGGGGGGGGGTCAGTGTGAGTGGGGATGGGTCAGTGTGAGTGGGGGATGGGTCAGTGTGAGTGGGGATGGGTCAGTGTGAGTGGGGATGGGTCAGTGTGTGTGGGGATGGGTCAGTGTGAGTGGGGATGGGTCAGTGTGAGTGGGGATGGGTCAGTGTGTGTGGGGGGGTCAGTGTGAGTGGGGATGGGTCAGTGTGTGTGGGGATGGGTCAGTGTGAGTGGGGATGGGTCAGTGTGTGTGGGGATGGGTCAGTGTGTGTGGGGATGGGTCAGTGTGAGTGGGGATGGGTCAGTGTGTGTGGGGATGGGTCAGTGTGTGTGGGGATGGGTCAGTGTGAGTGGGGATGGGTCAGTGTGAGTGGGATGGGTCAGTGTGTGTGGGGATGGGTCAGTGTGAGTGGGGATGGGTCAGTGTGTGTGGGGGGTCAGTGTGAGTGGGGATGGGTCAGTGTGTGTGGGGATGGGTCAGTGTGAGTGGGGATGGGTCAGTGTGTGTGGGGGGTCAGTGTGAGTGGGGATGGGTCAGTGTGTGTGGGGATGGGTCAGTGTGTGTGGGGATGGGTCAGTGTGAGTGGGGATGGGTCAGTGTGTGTGGGGATGGGTCAGTGTGTGTGGGGATGGGTCAGTGTGTGTGGGGATGGGTCAGTGTGAGTGGGGATGGGTCAGTGTGAGTGGGGATGGGTCAGTGTGAGTGGGGATGGGTCAGTGTGTGTGGGGATGGGTCAGTGTGTGTGGGGATGGGTCAGTGTGAGTGGGGATGGGTCAGTGTGAGTGGGGATGGGTCAGTGTGTGTGGGGGGGTCAGTGTGTGTGGGGATGGGTCAGTGTGTGTGGGGATGGGTCAGTGTGTGTGGGGATGGGTCAGTGTGTGTGGGGATGGGTCAGTGTGAGTGGGGATGGGTCAGTGTGAGTGGGGATGGGTCAGTGTGAGTGGGGATGGGTCAGTGTGTGTGGGGATGGGTCAGTGTGAGTGGGGATGGGTCAGTGTGAGTGGGGATGGGTCAGTGTGAGTGGGGATGGGTCAGTGTGTGTGGGGATGGGTCAGTGTGTGTGGGGATGGGTCAGTGTGTGTGGGGATGGGTCAGTGTGAGTGGGGATGGGTCAGTGTGAGTGGGGATGGGTCAGTGTGAGTGGGGATGGGTCAGTGTGAGTGGGGATGGGTCAGTGTGAGTGGGGATGGGTCAGTGTGAGTGGGGATGGGTCAGTGTGTGTGGGGATGGGTCAGTGTGAGTGGGGATGGGTCAGTGTGTGTGGGGATGGGTCAGTGTGTGTGGGGATGGGTCAGTGTGAGTGGGGATGGGTCAGTGTGAGTGGGGATGGGTCAGTGTGTGTGGGGGGGGTCAGTGTGAGTGGGGATGGGTCAGTGTGTGTGGGGATGGGTCAGTGTGAGTGGGGATGGGTCAGTGTGAGTGGGGATGGGTCAGTGTGTGTGGGGGGGGTCAGTGTGAGTGGGGATGGGTCAGTGTGAGTGGGGATGAGTCAGTGTGAGTGGGGATGGGTCAGTGTGTGTGGGGATGGGTCAGTGTGTGTGGGGATGGGTCAGTGTGTGTGGGGGGGTCAGTGTGAGTGGGGATGGGTCAGTGTGTGTGGGGATGGGTCAGTGTGTGTGGGGGGGGTCAGTGTGAGTGGGGATGGGTCAGTGTGAGTGGGGATGGGTCAGTGTGTGTGGGGATGGGTCAGTGTGTGTGGGGGGGGTCAGTGTGAGTGGGGATGGGTCAGTGTGAGTGGGGATGGGTCAGTGTGTGTGGGGATGGGTCAGTGTGTGTGGGGGGGTCAGTGTGAGTGGGGATGGGTCAGTGTGAGTGGGGATGGGTCAGTGTGTGTGGGGATGGGTCAGTGTGAGTGGGGATGGGTCAGTGTGTGTGGGGATGGGTCAGTGTGTGTGGGGGGGTCCAGTGTGAGTGGGGATGGGTCAGTGTGAGTGGGGATGGGTCAGTGTGAGTGGGGATGGGTCAGTGTGAGTGGGGATGGGTCACTGTGTGTGGGGATGGGTCAGTGTGTGTGGGGATGGGTCAGTGTGTGTGGGGGATGGGTCAGTGTGAGTGGGGATGGGTCAGTGTGAGTGGGGATGGGTCAGTGTGTGTGGGGATGGGTCAGTGTGAGTGGGGATGGGTCAGTGTGTGTGGGGATGGGTCAGTGTGAGTGGGGATGGGTCAGTGTGAGTGGGGATGGGTCAGTGTGTGTGGGGATGGGTCAGTGTGTGTGGGGATGGGGTCAGTGTGTGTGGGGATGGGTCAGTGTGAGTGGGGATGGGTCAGTGTGAGTGGGGATGGGTCAGTGTTGAGTGGGGATGGGTCAGTGTGTGTGGGGATGGGTCAGTGTGAGTGGGGGATGGGTCAGTGTGAGTGGGGATGGGTCAGTGTGAGTGGGGGGGGTCAGTGTGAGGTGGGGGATGGGGTCAGTGTGAGTGGGGATGGGTCAGTGTGTGTGGGGATGGGTCAGTGTGAGTGGGGATGGGTCAGTGTGTGTGGGGATGGGTCAGTGTGAGTGGGGATGGGTCAGTGTGTGTGGGGATGGGTCAGTGTGTGTGGGGATGGGTCAGTGTGTGTGGGGATGGGTCAGTGTGTGTGGG